>NW_021386919.1:0-835 GCF_001605985.2 Dendrobium catenatum | reverse complement strand
GAGATTTAGGAACCTTCTTTTGCTGTTTGGAAGTCTCCAACAGCTTCCAACTTGCTGCGAACTCGCCAAAGTTGAGAGAGGAAGAGGTGGAGGCCTTCTTTTGCTGTTGGCTGCTGTCTACACGTTTCAAACAGTAGATTTTGCTGTTCGACAGTCTCCCGGAGCTAATTTCGTCGTCAATAGGTCGCCGGAGTTGATTTGGAAGGAAGAAAAGGCTTCCTACCTCCTCTCGGCGGGAGAGGAAAGCAAAACGTAGTAGAAGAAAGGTTCTTTGCAGTCCAGGAAGGGAGAAAGCAGCAACTAGAGAGGAGGAAATCCCTCATTCACTTGACTTTAACTCACAGAAAAGGCTGCAGGGAAGAAGGGTTCGGTTGGCCAAGGAAAGCCGAGCCTGGAGGACTCGGCGGCCAAGGGAGACGGACCCCTTGGAGACGTCGGAGGGCTTGGACGGGGTTGGACGCACGAAACCACGGAGCTCCTAGCCTTGCGCCTCCTTTCTCCCGCTCTCTATCTCTCGCTCGCTCTCTGGATCGGGACCGAAACAAAAAAGAAAAGCCGGGGAGCCTAATGCCGCTCCCCTCTCCCTCTCACGCTCTCTTCTCAGCTCTGGCTTCGGACGGACAGCCCAAGGGGACCGCGCAAATGAGCCTATGAGGTTCTCTCGTTACTTGAAACGAGGAGAATGTACTTGAGTACATTGAACCCAAATTTGGGCGAGATTTGAGAGAAGATCTCAGCCCTAGGTTTGGATTTCTGATTTGGGAAGTTGATTTAACCCAAATCAGTCAATTGGAGCTTAAATTGACTTCGAATTGGGCTCGACCCGAATCGATTT
>NW_021386918.1:0-616 GCF_001605985.2 Dendrobium catenatum | reverse complement strand
CAATCGAGTGTGATGATAATGATCATCATTAATTTAATTTTTTTTCCAAAAAAGACTAGTTGAGTTTTGAAACGCAAGCTCTCGTAGTTAATTACATTGTGGGGATGTTCAATTCCCTTCGAATACTCTCAATTAAAATAATGATAAAAATTCTAGTTAGAGATTTTCTAGGAGTGATGTCAAAGGAATTGAGTTTGGAGTTTCAATAGGGATTAGATCAAATTTTGAACACTTATTTTTTGAGTCGATGGAGGAGGGGTATGAGACACTTTCGAATTTTGAAACAACTCTGAAGTGCCCCAACCTAAGCTAAGTGTTGGCTTTTAAATTTTTGTTTGAGAAAATTTTTAATTTGAGATGATTGTTTTATTAGAAATTTGAGAATATATTCCCAAAAAATATGTCTTAATGCCTAAATTTACCTTAGAGCCTAAATCTAAATTGTTCACTGGAAAATAGTGACCTAAACCTAGCTAATATAATACAAAATATGGACTTATCTTGACCTGGATTGGGGAGCCAGCTAACCACCTAGTTGATTATAATCTATGAGTCTGGCTATTTTTATGAAATAGTGGTAGGGACATTATTGTTAAAGTTTCTAAGAATTGGGATC
>NW_021386917.1:0-255 GCF_001605985.2 Dendrobium catenatum | reverse complement strand
TTGGTCTGATTAATGTAAAGCATTTGTTGTTATGTGAAAGATTTACGAATAAAGTTCTCCCATAAACTTGTAATTAAAGCTAATTTCGATGAAGTTGTGGTGAACTTAACCGCCCCTTGTTGGCCGAATTTTCTGATGGTTTAATGAGTCATCCATCGATCAAGTTGGGGTTAACTTACCGTCTCAATATGACTGATATTTAAATGATATGGAAAAACGATAATAATCTAAAAATGGCAAATAAAAATATTAGGA
>NW_021386916.1:0-1470 GCF_001605985.2 Dendrobium catenatum | reverse complement strand
ACAGGAAACAAACAATAGAAAACACAGACTAAAAGAATGAGGGATCCTGATCATAAGATGGACGTGGAGGAGGTGGCTACTGAAAGTAACTGGCAAGCATGGTAAACTGAGCATTGAACCAGGCGATGTCTTGGTCATGCTATTTCTACTGGTGAGTAAGGAAACTGTCAAATCGGGCTAAATTCTCAGCGCGGTGTTGTTCGTAGCAGGCAATATCCTCAAAGTGTTGCTGCTCCTGTGCTGCAACGTAGGCGTCAAACCGAGTCTCCCAATGATCAAACCTCTCAATCAACTGATCAACCAGAGAGTGCTGGTGGAGAGGGACAGGATCAAGAACAGGAGCGGGAGCGGGAGCCTCCTTCTCTCTAGCCTTCTGAGGTTCATCAGGGTGGAGACGAGTACTGTGAAGGGTGCTGAAGGAATTGTTTGAGTATAAGGGAGTTGGGAGGTTTGGTGGAATAGGATACTGAAGTTGGTATTTGGTTTCAAGGACATAGGCTATGATGTGTCCCAAGGCTAGATTGGGTTTCCTTTTGTGGTCTGGATCACGGATTATGGTTAAGTGATCAATGTATCAAAAAATTAGGTCCGCAGTATTAAATTCCCTATGAGCCATTATGTAGAAAGTAGTGAGTGAAAGTAGAGGGGTAATGTGGATTCGGTCGCCGGCTTTTGGAATTACGGATGTGCGAAGGACATGTTGGATTGTCCTAGCATCTTTGACTAAAGAGCTAGTCTCTCCAACATGGTAAGGTACATTGGTCTGGCGAAGGAAATGATTCGCCGTGGACCAGTCAAGATTAGGGTCAGAGGCGATTAAGTGCAGCTTATCCCCGGTGGTGGATAGCTGTAAAAGATCAACACAATCCTGATATGTGATTTTGACAGGGCGTCGATTCACATAGGAGGTCAGGGCTGTGAAGATAGGGTTGATGCGAAGGTTTATGAAAAACTCTCAAAGAAACTCTGAATTGAAAGGGAAAGCAAGAGACATAATGAAGCAAAGGGAGGTGTGAGAGAAAAGATCCATTATCGGGTAAGAGATGTGGGCAGGATTGATGATTCTTGAGAAAGTTATACCACATTCTTTGTAACAATGGTAAGCAGCTTCATCTTCTGCTTCCCTGAAATGAGGGTCAATTCTTGCCCTCGAAGAACTCCCAGAAGTTTGTCGGACACGTTTCCCACCAGCCATAGAGAGGATTAAGCCAAAACACAAGAGGAGAAGGGATGAAGAGTGAAGAAACATGGCTGGAACGGCCTGAATTTAAAGAAACGGTCATATCGTCCTGGCCAATCACAGAATCGTCTAGGCCGATATGGTTCAATAATTACGTGCAGGCCGATTGGTCAAAAAGGCGGTCCGATCGTCCGGGCCGATCAGATATCGGCCAGGCCGATTAGACACAGCGATCGTCCCGAGGAGTCAATCCGGACGACCGTTAAAAAAATCAGATCGTCCGGGCCAAA
>NW_021386915.1:0-269 GCF_001605985.2 Dendrobium catenatum | reverse complement strand
TCTATTTTAAAACAATTATAAAATAAATAATAATTAATCATTCATATATTATATTTATCTTGTATACTTGCTATCCATCACAATGAGGCATCATTGATCTCACTCGCCATTTCAATTATATGGAAGATGCTTACTCAAGCGACTTTCGGCTTGCCATATCATCTTTAGCCGACCACGTTGCCCATCTACATCTCAACTTAGGCTTCGTTTGGGACGGCTTTCTTACTATTTCTTAAAACAGTCTTTTAGTCTAAAATTTTAGATTTTTG
>NW_021386914.1:0-261 GCF_001605985.2 Dendrobium catenatum | reverse complement strand
ACTGCTCTGTATGAATCCTCTGCCGAATCCCGGAAATTTTGTAAAATCTGCCAATGGCCTCGATTGAAAAGTCAGCCTTCTCGTTAAAGTGGAAGATGATGAGAGTTTTGAGCTCTCTGTTACATACACAAGCTCAACTTCTCCTCTCTAAAAAAAAAACTCCACCACCCCGTCAACTCCTGGCTTCCACAGGTGAAAGCCAAAATCGCCTCTTCACAAAAATATGGAGCTTCCTAAATCCCCTTGCATCCCCGTGAAAAC
>NW_021386913.1:0-267 GCF_001605985.2 Dendrobium catenatum | reverse complement strand
ATTTTGGGATACTCTTGGATAACATGTCAATTATACAATATGTTGCTACTTATATAACTTACAAAATTGGCAAGTGAATAAACATGTCACACACATTATATAAAGTTTTCAAATGGTAGTATCTATTTGAAATATTAACATACTAAATATGATTTATAAGTGTATAAATCATATATAATGTATAAGTGTATACACAAATGCACACTTACCAAAATGCTTAAAGTGTATACATAAAGACATTCCTATAAAAATGCATAAATATTTTCA
>NW_021386912.1:0-245 GCF_001605985.2 Dendrobium catenatum | reverse complement strand
CTGGACGATTTGGATCGGACAGCTCAAATTCAGGGTGATGCTCTGGATGATTTTTCTCTGATTTGAACTGGTCGGCCGGGACAATCGTGAGATCATCCAGGACGATCAAGCAAATTTTTAATCATTCAGTTTACATTCAAGGGATGCTTTGGCTGATCTTATGAGATTTGTACTGATCAGCCAGGACGATTTTAATATCATCCTGGATGATAAAGTTGGCAACTTGCAATTAATGAGCTCCTTTA
>NW_021386911.1:0-331 GCF_001605985.2 Dendrobium catenatum | reverse complement strand
TCCTCCGTCAAGTTCTTGATCTCCAATATCAAGATGCTCATTCCTACTTAGTTGTCGAATGATAACTACCCCATTTGGAGGTCTCAGATGCTCAAGCTTTTCCGCACCAACAACTATGCTGACTTTCTTGAGCGCACATCACCACCTCCATCTCGTTGTCTACACTTGCCCGACGAAACTTCCGCCATCAATCCCGACTACGCCAGCTGCAATTCTTCCATATGTCTTGAATATTGAAACTGCTTCAGACATCTAGCTCACCTTAGAGAAAAGGCTGCAAGCCACCAACTGCTATCGGGTAATTCAATCAATAACAAGCTACATCACATTT
>NW_021386910.1:0-246 GCF_001605985.2 Dendrobium catenatum | reverse complement strand
ATTGTGACTTTGGATGATCAAGTCATTAATCAGAGTACACATTTTAGATATATTGGATCTATTGTTCAGAGATATGGTGAAATAGATGGGGATATTATTATTAGAATTCAAGTTGGATGGTTGATGTGGAGGAATATCGGGCTTGCTGTGTGATAGAAAAGTCCCCTTTAAACTCCCCTTTAAACTTAAGGGAAAATTCTATAAAATGGTGGTTTGACCTGCAATGCTTTATGGTGCAGAGTATTG
>NW_021386909.1:0-309 GCF_001605985.2 Dendrobium catenatum | reverse complement strand
TTTACAAGTCCTCGCTTAATGTCGTATGGTCTGAGTTCGGGTACGGGCTCAGAGTCTTAGCCGCCAGACCAGATGCAGGACTGAGTCCCTTTGTGTTCTTGAACGTTCAAGCTTTTGTTCAAGTCCCCTACAATCCAACTCAATTACTCACTTGAGTTCAAATTGCTCGAGCCATTAATGTTTAATTTGAGTACATAATACAAGTTCAAGTGTAGGTCTCCTGCAGTCCGAGTCTTGTTCAAATGATTGTTTAAAGTCTTCTGGAGTATTTGCAGGTTCATTTTTGTGTTCAAATTGATTTGAGTCTGA
>NW_021386908.1:0-213 GCF_001605985.2 Dendrobium catenatum | reverse complement strand
TGTCGGTCACCATGCTCGATCCGTCGCATATCTTGATCAAACTAGTTAATGATCTTGATAAATGAAGGATTTTTTGTCATAGATCCTATCTTGTGTATAATTGTTACATGAAACTTACCAAGTGGTCTCCCCTTTTTGATGTTGGTGTTGAATCTCCGCTGATCTCGATTTGGGTTTCTTTTCCACAACTTCATCCTCATCTCTATTCCCCCC
>NW_021386907.1:0-243 GCF_001605985.2 Dendrobium catenatum | reverse complement strand
TGATCCTCCTCTCGAATAGAGGATCTTTGTATCTTTGTTGTTTTTCTTTCATCTACTAGTGAAATACAAGCTATTTGGGTGATTTTTCTCCACTATTCTATCAGATTTTCTCTGTTTTGTCCACTGTTCTTGCTGTTTTCCTTGCTGTAAACAGCGAATTTCATTAAAATTCGCTTCAGATTTGGCTAGGAAATACTTGAAATATTTCAAGTATTTCCTAGCAGAAACATTTTGGAGGTTCAA
>NW_021386906.1:0-218 GCF_001605985.2 Dendrobium catenatum | reverse complement strand
CTATCTTCGAGGCAAGGATATTCTTCATCTATTTTTTCTTCTTTTTCATTTTTCTTTTCTAGTGCAATTTCACTTTTGGCCAATTTGGGATCTTCAGAAGCAACTGTTTGCTTTTTAGGCAAATAATAGGCGGCGTCTTCAGAAATTCCTACTTCATTAATTGAGAATGGTTGCAAATCTCCCTTAATGCAGTGCTCAACACCATCTCGAATGTACTT
>NW_021386905.1:0-711 GCF_001605985.2 Dendrobium catenatum | reverse complement strand
CATCAAGGTCCTCATCAATAAAGCTCTCACCATCAAGAGATTTCCTTCATATAATCTTTAGAAAGAAGTTGATCTATGATGGTAATGTTCGATTGATAGAATCTATGTCGTATCCCATAGATGAATTCCTGAAGGAGAAAACAAGATTAAATGAAATTTTTCGATGTTGTATACATGAATGGTCATGGTATGAAGACGACAATTTATGGAATACATATGATGAAGTAATTAAAACTCGTTATCTCATGTATGTGGATGGAGCAACCCTTACTCATATGGGTTGGAAATTTTTACATCAAATATTTAGGGATAATAATGGTCATTTTGCTCCTATGAGTATTCTTAAGATAAAAATTGGTGAAATTGGACGGAAAGAAAATGGTTCTGTTGTGGTCAATGTTGAGAATCCAATAACTGATGTGCAATATTATATTCTTTATAAAAGATGGCATAATTTGTCAGATGCTTTTCTATCTGAAAAATATTGAGAGCTGAATATTATATATGGTAAAAAGAAGTTTTTGAATATAAAAGATTGGCAATACATCCAAAAACGTTCACAGAGGACTTCATATATTGTCCAACTTTAAGCTAACTCCAAGCGCGTATGCGCATAGTAGTGATCCACATGTAATAATAATTTTTTCAACTTTATTTCAACGCTTATCATATGTATTTAATGTTATTACTGAACTTATACTGTATTTTTAT
>NW_021386904.1:0-529 GCF_001605985.2 Dendrobium catenatum | reverse complement strand
TGTACCGAGTTTTTTTCAAAAAACTCGGTATAGGCGCTTTTTTGCCTAAAACCGAACCTTCCTCTGCGTACGTTCACTGGATAGAATAAAAGTTCCTCCTTTCACGTACTGTTTGTACAACGCCCATGCAAATATTGAATCCGCTTTGGAAAATAGCAATGCGGGAAAGTCTCCAATCATTTTTAAAATGTGATGCAAATATTGAATTCTCTTTGTATTTAAAGTATTATTATTATTATTTGAGACATTTTAATCAATTAAGATAAATCCACATAAACATCACATACATAAGTTTTGACCTAAGATCTCTTAGGTGACATCCAAGCATTTGTATTTTCTACCAAGTTTCCCCTTCTCTCTCTCTCTCTCTCTCTCTCTCTCTCTCTCTCTCCATGCTCACACCGGCTCTCAACTTATACCCGAAAGCTCACATGTTAGCACGCTCGATAAAAGGTTGTTCGTTAAGCTAATGAATATTTAGAATTGGAGCTTGTTTGTAGTTAGATAAGACTCATTTTTTCAAGGCTCA
>NW_021386903.1:0-272 GCF_001605985.2 Dendrobium catenatum | reverse complement strand
AATTGAATAGGTGTTTAAATCCTTAGATTTAGTTATAACAGTGATTTTAGCATCAAACGACGAAGACAAGCATCTTAAAATCTTGTTAACTTTTTCAAAGTTCAAAAGTTCTCTTTCTAAAGCATGTAATGAAGTAACAATTTGAGTAAACCTTGTATACATGTCAGAAATAGATTCAAAATGTTTCATACAAAAAAGTTCATAGTCATGCAAAAGAATATTCAAACGGGATTGCTTAACTTCATTAGTGCCTTCATAAGTGATACACAATT
>NW_021386902.1:0-566 GCF_001605985.2 Dendrobium catenatum | reverse complement strand
GTAAAACATATTATCATTAAAAAAAAATTGAAATATATTTTAAAATAAAAAATATAATTCATTTATTATACTTTAAATAGAGAAATATTTTTTAAATTTAAAATTACCTTTGAATAACAACTTAAATTAAATTATGTATAACGGTAACCTTAGATTTGTCTGTTGTTACCCTAAATTATTTGATTTATTCGGAATTGAAATATCCGAATCTCAACTTTCCTAATTAATTTTTCAGTCCGTCTTTGTTCTCCATAAATAAACCCTATCACCCTTTCCAATCTCATTTCTTGCTCCTTCCTTCCTTCACCTTCTCCCCTCTGTCTATCAACCCGCTTCGATGCGGACCTCTTCAAACTCACGAGATCGGATCTCGTTGCTGAAGACTCTCTCAGTTCTGGAGATAGGCCGTCGCTGCGGAAGATTCACCCGGCTCACGAAATCGGCCCCCAATGCGGAAAAGGTAGAAATCTCTCTCTCTCTCTCTCTCTCTCTGTCTCTCTCTCTCTCTGAGCTTGTTGGTAGTCGCCCTCATGATGGAGCTGCAGGCGGTTGCTAGCCACCGGCCA
>NW_021386901.1:0-330 GCF_001605985.2 Dendrobium catenatum | reverse complement strand
TACATACAAATTAATATAATTAATATATATTATATTACATAAAAAGATAAATATTATATGCATTCAAGAAACTAAAAGGATTGTAGAGAATGCTAAAAAAAGTGATAGTTTAAAATTTAAACTATGATATTTTAGTATAAGTTGTATTATAAATGGTTTATGTGTACGTGATTATAAATAAGAATTTGAAGGATAATTTTGTAAACATTAGTAGAATTGAATATAAAATTATTGTTTTAAATATTGTTGTTAATGATAAGATTATTAATATTATTGTTGCGTCCTGGAATATTCACGGCGGTAGAGAAATATATGGTTTAATGTCTTAGC
>NW_021386900.1:0-234 GCF_001605985.2 Dendrobium catenatum | reverse complement strand
TGGAATGAGGTATTGTACCAATACTCAGCCCATGGAAACCACTTTGCCTACAATCGTGGGGTTTCGGAGACAAAGCACCTCAAATAGGTCTCCAAGCTTCGATTTATCACCTCCATTTGTCCGTCTGTCTGTGGGTGATAGGGTGTACTTCTCTTTAGAACTGTGCCCTGCATCCTGAACAGCTCCCTCCAGAACTAGCTGAGGAACACTTTGTCTCGATCCGACACAATCGAT
>NW_021386899.1:0-305 GCF_001605985.2 Dendrobium catenatum | reverse complement strand
GCGACCGAATTGCAATCCTGCAATCCGGCCATTTGAATGATTTGCTTAGCATAAAGAGATTGAGAAAGAAAATACATATCTTGATTGAATTCGATTTTGATTCCTAGGAATTGGTGTGCTGCCCCTAAATCCTTCATAGTAAACTTGGATTTTAATTGATCAATAAGATTAATCATGGCTTGGTTACAGTTACCGGTTATCAATATGTCATCCACATATACGAGAAGATAGATTTGAAGGTTATCTCGGTGCAGCAGAAGGAGAGACAGATCGGATTGACTTTGCTGAAATCCGATTTGAAGAAG
>NW_021386898.1:0-720 GCF_001605985.2 Dendrobium catenatum | reverse complement strand
ATGTAATATATATATATATCTTAGACTTTATTTGAAACAATTTTTTGCCAGTTTTAATAAATTTAGAAGATAACTTTTTCACTGTTTTTACTTTTTCAAACTTCTCATTTAAAAAGCTATTTTTGAATAAATAAAATAAAACTGGTTGATTAAAGAGATTTAGATGACACAACTTGAAAACTCAACCCGAAAATTTCGGGTAAGAGTTAACTGTTTGACAAACGAGTTGGATTCGGGTTCCAAAGTTTGATCTGTTTAAAAAAACATGTCAGGTACGGGTCAACCCACTAATCCGAAGTTGACTGGGATCTGACCAAATTCCTCCCGCCCAGGCACAGTCCTACTCCGATCAACCAGCTTGGCTGTTCTTTTGTTGGATCATAAAGAAGAAGATGAGGAAGGCAACAAAAGAGTAAGGCTATGGGTTTTGAAGAAGATTAGCACCAATTTACATAAATATCACACAGTTACATATTTACACATTATCATCTAAATCTTCATTTAAAACAACTTTGCTTTTCACTCCTGCTTTTAAAAGCTTCTTTTCAACCAAAATTTTAAATTTATTTTTAAAATATGATTCTCAAAAAAAATATTTTTATAAACAATTTTTATAAAAGTGCATAAAAATTACATCTAAATCTACATTATTTTTATTAACTATTTTTTCTAGCACAAAAGCAGTAAAATTTTAAACCTACTTTTAATGATAAGTCTCAA
>NW_021386897.1:0-549 GCF_001605985.2 Dendrobium catenatum | reverse complement strand
GAAAAACTTTGAGACAGTTTTTGGTATAATGGCACCGTGAATCCAGTAAGCAATAGAGTTCAAAATGGTGTATTTTAAAAATTGCAGTCTACCAGCAAATGATAAAAGACTAGCTTTCCACTCCGACAATTTAGCTGAAATGGAATCAGTTAAAGGCAAAAAATCTACAACTTTTAGCCGATTAAAAGATAAGGGGATACCAAGATAGGTAATAACTTCAGAAATATTGTGAATGGAGAGTGTATTGCAGAGCTCAGCATGATTATTCACAAACTAGGGAAACATAATAGAGCTCTTACTAAGGTTCACGTGAAGCCCAGTAGCGTTGGAAAAAGTGAAAATAATATTTTTGAGACAAAGACAGTTTTCAACAGTAGCTTCACCAAAGACTAATACATCATCGACATATAGTAGGTGCGATAAGGAGAAATCATCCACATTAATTCCTTTGAATTCACCATTATCTAATAGAGCAGAAAAAACATCCATCACTAAGCAAAACAGATATGGGCTTAACGGGCAACCTTGCCTAAGCCCAGAGCTTGAAGA
>NW_021386896.1:0-312 GCF_001605985.2 Dendrobium catenatum | reverse complement strand
ATGTCTTGATTGTTAGATAAGCATCCATCAATAGTAGATAACACTTTTAAGTTAATGTTCTTCCTAGCTCTAATTTTAGCATATAGGAAGCCAAGGTCTTCTTCCCCATGAGTTAGCCATTTAATTTTAGCTCTTTGGATTAGCCAGGAAGCACATGAATTTTGATAATAAGAAAACAAGTCATTAAACTCCTTCAAGTTAGAATTGACTGTATAATCCAAAGGATGTTTATTAATTTCAGATAAATAGTGTAATTGTTTGGCTTTAAGATCCTCCATTGCATTATAAATGAAATTAGAAGAATTCCTTTTT
>NW_021386895.1:0-336 GCF_001605985.2 Dendrobium catenatum | reverse complement strand
AAATTAAATGAACAGATGGAATTTCTTCAAGGATTAAAAAAATAAAAAATAAAAAATAAAAAAATAAAAAAAATGAAGTGGGTGCATGATATACAAAGAACAAGAGAAAAAAATAATTAGGTGTTGAGATGGGATGAGAGCATAAAATTCACTACATGAAATTCATAAATTACCGGAGATCTCGACCGGTGGTTATGTAACTGCCGGTATTAACGACGGTTTAACAGGCTGTTCGACCGTCGGTGTTTATCAGCGGTTATTTAATTTGCCCCCGTCGGAATTAGCGGCGGTCAAATAACCGTCGGTTAGTCTGCCAGTATTATTCTTATCGGCACG
>NW_021386894.1:0-388 GCF_001605985.2 Dendrobium catenatum | reverse complement strand
TTTATCTCACTTTCTTATATTAAGTGATTATTTATTATATTTTTTTAGTAATTTCTCTTTCTTTTTATCATTTCATTATAATATTTGCTTAAATCATAATAATTTTCTCTCTTTCATAATAAACAAACTCACTTGTGAGCCGGTTCAAATTCATAGATTAAAGCTCGAGCTCGAGCAAACTCGATTAATTAATCAAGCTCAAGCCAGGGTGACTCGACTTGACTTGTTTACTAGTCATAAGTGTTAGGAATTGGTTTAGTTTTAGGATTGTTGTTCTTTAGGATCATGGTATCATAGTACTTTCTTTCTTCTGTAAGTAGGACTGCAAACGAACCGAGCCGAGTATGTGAGTGATCATGTTTGTGTTCATTTAATATCAGGTTGTTCA
>NW_021386893.1:0-256 GCF_001605985.2 Dendrobium catenatum | reverse complement strand
ATTTCAACAGTCAGTTTTAGAATATACCAGATATATATCAAAATCATAAGCAACATTTATAATTATTAACTACTATTGAGTATGAACTCCATTATTGCAAACACATTACTCAGAATAGGAAATTTAAATAAGAACTATCTTATAAATTTATCTTAAAATGAATAGGTGTAATCATCTCAAAAAGCAATAAGATATCCGTCCCAAACAAAGCCTAAACATAGAATATAACAATGCAATCACCTATTCATTTTACTGG
>NW_021386892.1:0-230 GCF_001605985.2 Dendrobium catenatum | reverse complement strand
CATTCTCAAACAATCTACTGTCAATAAGGATGTGGTATGTGTCCTCTAACCGGCGGCCTGCCACTAAATGGCACTGCAGGATAAACGGTTATGACCCGGGGCCCTTTGAACCAGTGGTTTTGCCGCCAAATGGCACAACGAAATACCTGTTATGGCCAGCACGGTTATGTTCCTTATTGGCATCAAATTCTTGAGATATGAATCAATAGGATATAATCGATAGGGTATAA
>NW_021386891.1:0-228 GCF_001605985.2 Dendrobium catenatum | reverse complement strand
TAGAAATCCCCCTTCAGCCTTAATAAAATTCTAATAAATTTGATTTAATTCTTAAAAATTCCCCCAAAATACCCCTAATTAACCTCAATTCATCCCTCAATCAGTGAAAATTGGAATCCCTTTAATTTGACATTCAAATATATTCTAATTTTTTTTTAAGCTAAAATCATTGTTTAATCAATTTTAATTAACTAAAAATTATTAAAAATCCCAAAAAATCTTTAAACA
>NW_021386890.1:0-204 GCF_001605985.2 Dendrobium catenatum | reverse complement strand
AAGAAATCCGTACACAGAAGAAAACCAGTCAATCCGTTAAATCAATCAAGTCGTCGAATCAATCAATCCGTTAAATCAATCTCTATCAAATCAAATCAATGCGGTCAATCAGTAGTATCTATTCAATGAAATCAATACGACGAAAGCAGTGAATCTATATACAAAATCAATAAATCCATAAAGCAATACAGTAAACATGCAATT
>NW_021386889.1:0-205 GCF_001605985.2 Dendrobium catenatum | reverse complement strand
GTAAAATAGTGCATTCTCTCTCTCTCTCTCTCTCTCCATCTCTCTCTTGCTCTTTCTCCCTCTCTCTCTTGAAAGTTCGTCAGGGATGTTAAGCCCTATAAAACTGGCCCAAGCTAACCAAGAGGGGGGTGACATCCTTACCACTTTTATCTTTTTTCCACTTTTGCGTATGCTTAGGTGAGCTTTGTGATTTGCTTGACACGTC
>NW_021386888.1:0-225 GCF_001605985.2 Dendrobium catenatum | reverse complement strand
TTTTGGGCTAACTCAAATTCAAAACACTCTGCTCTATATCAATATGTTATGCCCAACAAAATGTTTAGTTGGACTATAAATTTATTGAAATTTAATTGCAAATTATCCTTAATTTAATTATAAAAAATTTCAGTGAAAATATGCATCGAGATTTGTGATTATTAGATTGATTCTTATTGGATATTAATTATTATTATTGTTATTTATATGTCAACAAAATTCATT
>NW_021386887.1:0-2627 GCF_001605985.2 Dendrobium catenatum | reverse complement strand
CTCATTAATGCAAGTTGCCGCCATTATCGTCCTGGCCAATATCCAAATCGTCCTGACCGATTAGCACAAATATGAGGAAAATCATCCTGAATATCACCCTGAAATGAAGCTGGATGATGTATAATCATCCCGGCCGATCTTGCGATCGGCCTGGACAAAATCCCCATTGATTGCTTTCCAAACCTGCCTGAGTGATTTTGTAAAAATTGACCTAGATCGGCCAGGCTGATATTTTATAGTCCAGGCTAATATAACAGGCCGATATCCAAAAATAAGATTTTTCTAAGTAGATATGGTGGCAGATTCTTACTGAATTGAGCCGATCGTCCTGGCCGATACAAAATCGTTCAGGACGATGTGTTTTGCAAAAAGACGGCTGCTTTAAAGAGGATGCCCTAATTAGGATTTCTACTTTGTCAGATCGTCCAGGATGATATAAATATCGTCCCGGACGATGTTACCAAAAATAGAAAACTTTTAGGGCACAATAGAAAATCTTCCAAGATACAAATCATCAGATGCCACACCAAATACAATAGACTCAAGAAAGGAAAAAGATTACAAACTGACACAGGCCTAATCTACCTAATCTTGAGCTGGTTCCAGATTGCAGTCGGATAGTGTGGACCTGAAACGTTAGTAGAAAACAGTCATAGAGAAAAAGAATGTTTGCTATCATCAAAATTATAAGCCATAGATCCGCAACAATCTCCCCCTTTTTGATGATGGCAAACAATTCAATTTGAATTTTCAAAAGAAAGCAATTTCTCCTAATCTCCCCCTCACTAGAATAACACTTTTAAAAAAATAGGGGAGATGAAAATATTTTTGTTGTTTTTAATTTTTTTGAAAACAAGATACAAACATGATAACAGTACGAAAATTCAACAATACGTTCTCCCCCTTTGACATTATCAAAAAGAGAGGAGGCACAGGATGGAGACGAGTACTGTGAAGGGTACTGAAGGAACTGTTTGACTAGAAGAGAGTTGGGAGGTTTGGGTGGAACAGGATATTGAAGTTGATATTTCGTTTCAAGGACATAGGCTATGAGGTGTCCTAAATCCAGATTGGGTCTCCTCTTATGACCTGGATCACGGATTATGGTTAAGTGATCAATGTACCAAAAAATTAAGTCTGCAGTATTGAATTCTCTATGAGCCATGATGTAAAAAGTAGTCAGAGAAAATAGAGGAGTGATGTGGATTCGGTCTCTGGCTTTAGGAATTATGGAGGTGCGAAGGACATGTTGGATTGTCCTAGCATCTTTGACTAAAGAGCTAGTATCTCCAACATGAAAAGGTGCATTGGTCTGACGAAGGAAATGATTTGTCATGGACCAGTCAAAGTCAGGATCTGAAACGAGCAGCTTATCCCCAATGGTGGATAGCTGTAAAAGTTCAACACAGTCCTGATATATGATTTTGACGGGGTGTCGATTCACATCAGAGGTTAGAGCTATGAAGGTAGGATTTATGCTAAGATTTGTAAAGAATTCATGAAGGAGCTCAGTATTAAAGGGGAAAGCGAGAGACGGAATGAAACAAAGGGAAGTGTGAGCGAAAAGATCCATTACCGGGTACGAAATATGGGTAGGATTGATGATTCTTGAGACAGTTATCCCACATTCTTTATATCGATGGTAAGCAGCTTCATCTTCTGTCTCCCTGAAATGAGGGTCAATCCTAGCCCTCGAAGAACTCCCAGAAGTTTGTCGAGCCCGTTTCCCACCAGCCATAGAAAGGAGTTAGCAAGGAAACACTAGAGGAGAAGGGATGTGAAGTGAAAAAACATGGCTGGAACGGTCTGAATTTAAAAAATGGCCATATCGTCCAGGCCGATCGCAGAATCATCCAGGACGATATGGTACAATAATTGCGTACAGGCCGATTGGTCAAAAAGGCGGTCCAATCGCCGGGCCGATCAGATATCGGCCAGGCCGATTAGACACAGGCGTTCGTCCCAAGGAGTCATGCTGGACGACCGTTGAAAAAGCATATCGTCCGGGCCGATTAGGTGTATCGTCCAGGACGATGCATACTAATTGATCGTATCGACCGAAGTTAAAACGTTTTAAATCTGTGCCACGTGTATCGTCTAGGATGAATAGTGGATCGTCTAGGATGATTGTCCAATAATGGATCTTCCGAGGCCAATTTTAAGGATTTAAATGTGCTGACACGTGGATCGTCCAGGACGATCTTGTGTATCGGCCAGAACGATGACCATTAAATGCATCAGCTAGGCCAAAATATGTTATCAGCTAGGACTATCATCATGATTGCAACAGAGTTCGATTAGATTGTCCAGGATGATATAGTATCGTCCAGGATGAAGAGTTATAGCAAGCTCAGAAAAAGGTTCAGTATAAGGAATTTTGAAGGAATTGTCCTATCGTCCAGGACGATATGAGAATCGGCCGGGATGATGTGATAAGAGATTTGAATCCAAGAAAATATGTTGATGATCAAATCCCTCAAAAATAAAAGATTCATAATTCAAAGCTAGAAACAACAATAAAAAACTAAAAACCAAAAAAAGATTTTTTTTTTTTTGTTAATAAAGAATCCATACAACAAATTTCTCAAATAATTAAATTTTAGAGATTTAAAAGTCAAATAGTTTAA
>NW_021386886.1:0-233 GCF_001605985.2 Dendrobium catenatum | reverse complement strand
TAAGCCTTGGACTGATTGGGTATTGAGCTCGCCGGAAGATCGCCGGAGGCAGCTTTGACCGGAGGGATTTGGGTGGGGAAATGTCAAGGAGGTCCAGTAGAGCTCGAAAGAACAAAGAACTCGACTGGAGATGCTCTAGGTGGGTGAGAGAATGTAGGGTTGAGAATGAATGTGTTTTTTTTTTTAGGGTTTTTCCTATTCAAAATGATTCCAGGTAGAATGAACGGTTAGGA
>NW_021386885.1:0-326 GCF_001605985.2 Dendrobium catenatum | reverse complement strand
GACCGCAGAGCCTCCGCAAAGATTAGGATGTCGTCGGTGTAAAGTAAGTGCGAAATCCTCTCCGAGTGTCTGGTAACTTGGACTCCAAGCTCCCCCCCCCTCCGCCTAAAGTAAGGTGATAACGGACAGCCCTGGCGGAAACCACTTTCAGCCATGATCCATTCTGTCCTCTGCCCATTGATCAAAATATTGAATTTAGGCCTAACAATGCACTGAATGATCCACCGAGTGAACTTGTCACTAAAGCCCATACAGCGCATAACCTTCTCCAGAGATTCCCAAGCCATGTAGTCGTACGCTTGCTCCATGTCGACCTTTAGAGCCAT
>NW_021386884.1:0-296 GCF_001605985.2 Dendrobium catenatum | reverse complement strand
CTTTATTAGATTTAAATGAGAATTTGACTTTTAATAGTAGACAATGGAGAAAATTGATTCATGCAGCCGGTCCCATGTAGTGGGACAAAGACTTGATGTTATTATTGTTGTTGTTGTTTAAATAAAATAATCAAAACCGTTAAGTTGTTACTTTCTCAACAAATAATTTGAAATACAAGTCATAGAAAGCCTTCATTTCAATAAAAGTGATTAAAGGAAAGAATATATTCTTCTTCTTGCAGATTCTGAATTTTTTAGAGCAATAATATGAACAGCATAAATGCACAAAAGTTCGG
>NW_021386883.1:0-773 GCF_001605985.2 Dendrobium catenatum | reverse complement strand
GTCTACTTAGGAGAGGGTTAAAAGATGCTTCAAAATCTATTATTTAAATTTTGTCTTTAGTTTTCAGGATTTCTATTTCTAATAAGAGGGTTATCGAAAGCCCTCTCTCCCTTCTCGTTGAGTCCTTGTAACAGTATTTTATCAGAGCTAAGTTTTTTAGTATCCAATCTTAAGATGCGAGAGTTCTAAGAGTCATAATGTTGACCAATGCTTCCAAATCAATAAGCACATGAGATAATTTAAAGTTTTCAACATTTATAGAAATGTAAATGTATAATTATGATCTGTTTTTCTCAGTAGCAAATCTTTATCTGAAAAATGTGACTCCTGAAATTTCCTTAAAGCACCTTGCTTCTTCTAACTATGTTGATGCTAGCAAAGCCATATAGATCTCTAGGTAGAGTAAGACTTTGATTAAAGCCTTCCTCATTTCTTTGGAAAGAACCAGAGCATCATAAATACTCAGTTTCACAAGCAACTTTCTAAGATGTACTAAAATGTTGTAATCCACGTTTAAAAATTTTTTATTCTCTACATCTGGCTATTAAGCTTGTTGAAGTTTGTTGGAAATTTCTACAACCTTCTTCCCTTTATTAGTATCTATAGTTTGTGGAGGTAAAACTTTACCACTACAATGGTTGACTTGCACTACTTCTTCAAAGGAAGGATCTTTATTTGGTTTTGATTATTGATCTTCAACCATCATTTTATTTTCATCTGGTGGACCGTATGAATAAGATGTCTCTAATTCAATCTTGATAGGACACCTTGCA
>NW_021386882.1:0-432 GCF_001605985.2 Dendrobium catenatum | reverse complement strand
GCGCTGTAATGGGCGCCAAGCGTGGGGTCGCAAGTCAGAGACGAATAGCAGCGAGTGTGGTGGCCTGGTTGGAGAAGGACGAAGCATGCTTGGGCGCTGGAGAGGTCGGCCGGATGTGCGGGTGAAGTTGATCGAGGGCAGAGGAGCTTGCGAATAGCAATCAGATTGAATGTCAGGTGCGGCGCGAGAGATGAGATGAAGCTGATGGTGATTGACAGCGGGATTGGAGCGGATGCCTGCTGTCGCGAGTATCCAGGACGTCTTCGTGGTCGCGGGAACTGGACAAGCAAGGGCACTGACTCAGAACGGCAGAGTGGGCCGATCATGAGGGGAGCGACCAAGATCACAAAGGGTGAATGGTGACGGAAGATGTCCGATGGTATGGTTGCCATCGGTGGATTCGTTCTGGTATGGTTGCCAGAAGATGGCATC
>NW_021386881.1:0-435 GCF_001605985.2 Dendrobium catenatum | reverse complement strand
TTTTATAAAGAGCTCAAAATTCTGCTTGATTTGACTCATGAGCTTGATAAGCTTGACTCGCATGCTGGTCAACGAGTCAAGCCAGAGCCGACTGGACTCTTTTGCATCACTAAGCACCACTGCTGCTACTGATGCTGCCTCTACTCTCCTCTATCACGCTTCTTCTACCACCGCCTCTTGCGGTCGCTCACCACCGACAATTCTCACTCATTGTCGTCTATCGCTTGCTCGTTGCCACCACTTGGAGCATGTCCGTAACCACTATACGTCTGTTGCCACATGCCTACCATCTCCATCATCTGTCTAAATAATTAATTAATTAAGTAATATTTAAAAATCAATTCCATAAAGATAATGGTTAACCTAAGGTAACTTAAGCGAATTAGATTACGTCTTTGTTTTGGGACGGCTTTTTCATTGCTTCTTATTTTTTAG
>NW_021386880.1:0-230 GCF_001605985.2 Dendrobium catenatum | reverse complement strand
ACCAAAAGACATACAAGAACTAAAAAAAATATTTATATGTTTAAATAAATAGTATATATGTTAATGGTACATAGTTTTAAAAAAATATCAATTCTATTAAATAAGAAAATTAAAAATATTTTTCCTTCATTGAGACCACATGCATCAAATATTGGTGGCGTGGCATATAATATATAAAATAGGAAACTTTTTCTTAGGGTTGAAGACTTGGTTTTGCAAAAAATTGCAAT
>NW_021386879.1:0-1639 GCF_001605985.2 Dendrobium catenatum | reverse complement strand
GTGATCTTGGAAGGAGTTCTTTACAAGGCAATGACCATGAACTTCAAAGAAGACATTTCTGGTGAACGAGAAATGGGGAGTCAACATCAGTACGATGAGGTGCCTTGTGACATCCAGATATACCGCCACCGGATCCGCAACACTCGTACTAGCGGACATAAGGCGTATATAGGCTCGCAAATAAAATATTGTGTATTCAAAAGACAATTATCTACACAGCTAAAATATTCTAAAATACCCCCGCACATGCACCATAATTTATATACACATAGGTACACAAAAAGGGGGTATATGATTGCCAAACCTGCATGGGCCCCGACGAGCTTGTTATAATTAAACATGTGACGTCTAAAGATGCTGTGCGGGTCAGTAAGTGAATTTAAGTTCGAGCCCGATCCTTCTATGCAGGCAAGTGGGAGTCGATAAGGTCCGAACCCTTAAACAAGTATTTGGTCACAAAGTCAATCGAGATATTTATTTTATACATTCATATTAAGCCTTCAAGGCCTACAAAAAAAATCATAAACAAAGGCATAAAACTTTCAAAACCCAATCCCCTATCGATAAGTTGATAGGGTTTGTAAGGTTCAAGCTTTAAATGAAAATGAATCCAAATATCCCGATGATGGTCGTGTTGAATGTTTATCTCAATCGGTGGGGTTCACAAATATTTTTAAAATGTCTCCCAAATATCTAAATGCCCATCAAAATTCAAATTTCAAGAGAAATTTCAATTAAAAATATTTAAAATTGAAATTCTACCCATTAATATTTAAAGCAAAATCCATTCACCCTCCACAACAGTTTATTGAGGTGGATAAATTAAAATGTACTTCAACTCACAAGAGCTAATGCCAAGTCAAAAATATCACTAACATAAATTCTCAAACAATCTCCTACCAATAAGGATGTGATACGTGTCCTCTGACTGGCAGTTTTGTCGCCAAATGGCACCGCAAGATAAACGGTTATGACTGTTGCGGTTCTATGGCTTATGATTTTGATGATAGCAAAAATTCTTTTTCTCTATAACTATTTTCTACTAACATTTCAGGTTCACACGATCGGACTGCCATTTGGAATCAGCTCAAGATTGGGTAGACTAGGTCTGAGTCAATTTGTACACTTTTTCCTTTCTTGAGTCTATTGTATTTTGTGTGGGTCCTGATACTTTGTAACTTGGAAGAGTTTCTAACGGGACCCTAAAGTTTTCTATTTTTGGTAATATCGTCCCGGACGATATTTATATCGGCCTGGACGATCTGTCCAAAAGCAGAAACCCTAATTAGGGCATCCTCATTAAAGCAGCCGTCATTGTGCAAAACACATCGTCCTGGACGATTTTATATCGTCCAGGACGATCGGCTCAATTCAGCAAGAATCTGTCGTTATATCTACTTAGGAAAATCTTATTTTTGGACATCATCCCGGTATATCGTCCTGGACTATAAAATATCGTCCTGGACGATCAAGAGCAATTTTTCCAAAATTTCTCAGACAGTTTTGGAAAGCAATTGATGGGGATTTTGTCCAGGCCGATCGCAAGATCGTCCAGGATGATTAGACATCGTCCAGCTTCATTTCAGGGTGATATTCAGGATAATTTTCCTCATATTTGAACTAATCGGCCAGGACGATA
>NW_021386878.1:0-243 GCF_001605985.2 Dendrobium catenatum | reverse complement strand
ATTTTAATGGATTTTGTTAATTTCTAGAACATTTGAAGACCCTGATATCACTAGGACTTAGGGTTTGTGATTTGAGTGAGCAAATGAACTTAAATCTCTAAAAATGTTTCCCGTTAGTCTCCGATGGTTCAAAGGAGTCTGTTTGAAAATTTTAAGCCTTTTAAAATTTTTAATATTTATTAAGATTTATTAATTTTCATATTGACTTTTGGTTTAATTTTAAGTAAATTGGCTTTTCAAAAT
>NW_021386877.1:0-219 GCF_001605985.2 Dendrobium catenatum | reverse complement strand
AAATTTTCGTCTAGACGAAATGATATATCGTACAGGATGATCTGTTCTCTGTAAAAAATTCGTCTAGACGAATCAATTTTCGTCCAAACGATTAACCGACTTATGACAGTTTTCAGCAGTTTCTAGATTCGACCTTGTAATAACCGTTCGTACTGGACGAACCTAGTTCATACAGGACGATCCGCTGTACGAAGACATTTCATACACATATTCAAATAG
>NW_021386876.1:0-281 GCF_001605985.2 Dendrobium catenatum | reverse complement strand
AATAAGAACTAGACATTACCATAATTTGGTATTTTTTTCTAATTTTTTTAAGTTTTAATGAATTTTTAATTTTAAGATCATTTAATTATTATTATTATTTGATCTTTTATTTGTTAATTCTTATTATTTTAAAATTTAAATTATTTTAAAATATATGAAATAACTCTTTAAAGTCAAGGATGTCTCAATAATACATCACAAAAGTTTTTAGAGCATTTTATTTTTATTTGGAATTTTAAATATATTTAAATTATTTTATTGAAACAATTCAATGGTGATAA
>NW_021386875.1:0-223 GCF_001605985.2 Dendrobium catenatum | reverse complement strand
AAACTTTAACCATCAAATTTCCCTTAAACCTTTCAACCGACCAGAACCTTAAGCAACTTTAACAAATTTCCCTCTATAGGACATATCAAAACCACACAGCCTTTGCACCCACTTTAGATGGTTTTGCTAGGACAACCAACTATTGTTTTAGGCTAGGCCGGTGTTTACTTTTCTGTAGTTGTGTGCCGTATTTTTCATGGTTTTCACTGCATGCTGTTTATTA
>NW_021386874.1:0-217 GCF_001605985.2 Dendrobium catenatum | reverse complement strand
GGGTCTCGAGGTGCTGGTAGTCTCGGTGTTCTACTGAGCCCTCCTTTGGGTCGTTTGGTTCGTCGTTTTCGTTTCTCGAGGGCGTTTTGTCAAGTCTTTTATTATGTAACTCCTTTTATTTGTTTTCCGAAGACTGTTGTAACCTTTTCTTTATTTAATATATTTCTTTTTGTAAAAAAAAATGTTAAATTTTGAATTATTTAATTATTTAATATTT
>NW_021386873.1:0-457 GCF_001605985.2 Dendrobium catenatum | reverse complement strand
GAAGGTCGATTTGTGTGCTTGAATTTTGATGTTGGTAGTTAACTGAGTTATACCCACTAACTACTTCTTCGTGCGTATGAGCTAGAAATTTACTATACTTATAGCACCTCAATCTCCAAAACTTGAAAAGAGATCGTAATATCTTGTTTACTAGACATTGCACTATTGTAGGTAGTAAAATATGTTGCTACATTCGCTATGTGTGTCTTTCAGTACTTGTGGAGACTATCACATGCATCCCTAAGATAACTGGCATTCACTTGTAGGGTATTGCATTTGTAGTTAGTATGGTGGACTTGTATCGTTGATTGTAAAACATTGTTGCATTCATTATATATTGAATCCTTCTGCATATTGTTGATTTTCTTGTATGCTTTGGCTAACAAGTTGTCATATTCACATATATGCATTTCATTGTCTTTCATGGACACTCATAAGTCTCCTATAGTTGCTTATA
>NW_021386872.1:0-236 GCF_001605985.2 Dendrobium catenatum | reverse complement strand
TCCGCCTAGCTGTGGGGGCTAAAGTAGAGATACTAATGATTTAGTGTAATACTCAGAGGGTGCCTCGAAGGAGTGGACATAGGTCAGGAAGGACCGAATTACTATAAATATGGTGTGTTATTTTTATTATTTTTCTCCATTTAATTTTTGTAATTCGTTTCTCTTGTGGTGAATCTTATTTTTCTTGTATTTATATTTTTTCTTGGAGAAATTTTTAAATACCAATTCACCCCCCC
>NW_021386871.1:0-291 GCF_001605985.2 Dendrobium catenatum | reverse complement strand
TGTTAAGTTAAATACAATGAAAGTTTCTTATTTTTGTGATGTTTGTATAGGAATTGTGCAAGAAAATGTCAATACTACAAGTGTTGGGCAGCACCACAACTCCATAATGCCAAAAAGATTCATGTTAAAACACCATATAGATTAATGCCAAAGTGATAATTTTAATACGGTGACATAGATCTTTCCTATTTGCAAGTATTGTAGCATCACAGATGTTAGTGTCAAAGTGCATAACAGTGCCACTATATGCCAAGTCTGCATTATAGTATTCGGTGTCTCAAAAAAGTTCAA
>NW_021386870.1:0-277 GCF_001605985.2 Dendrobium catenatum | reverse complement strand
ATTTCTATTTTTACTCATATCGGCTAGGACGATTTTTACATAGGCCTGGACGATCAGGCTTAAAACAGAAAGGCTAAATAAGGATTCTTAATAAAGGCAGCCGTCTTTAACATATCGGCCTAGACAATACGTGTATCGACCAGGACGATAAGCTCAAAATAGAAAGAAGTAGCTGCCATAGACAATTAAGGTAGACTATATTTTTAAATTATCGGTCAGGGCGATCATTGATCGGCCTGCATGATATTCACAAATTATGCCTTAATTGATCAGGAAA
>NW_021386869.1:0-659 GCF_001605985.2 Dendrobium catenatum | reverse complement strand
GGTTTTTCCCCTTTTAAGGGTTTTCCACGCAAAAAATTTTGTGTTCTCTGTGTGTGAACTGGATATCCGTATAACGTTAAGACGAACAATTAAAACTCTATCGCCGCGTATATTCTAGTCCACAACAATTCTCAATTGCAAGTTTTTTTTGGTTTATCATATATTTTATCTTTTTTATAATGAATAAAATGATTTAAAAAAAATTAAAATCGCCCATGCCGGTCCCAAGCTCGGATGAAAAAGGTTGAGGGTTTTTTTACTTCAATTTTTTGTGCCCCCACTTGAGAAAAATCCTGGCTCCGCCCTTGCTTATAATGGGTCCACCTCTCTCCATGGTGTCTCAGGTGGTTGACATCCTAATAGTGGGTTCACTTATTGGTGTAGGTGTTACACATGAGCCGACGAATGTGCGAACATAATGCTAAGGGTTCCAGCAAAGCCATAAAGAAGCTCCAACCCTAATGCAATAGAAAAGGTGAGGTTTAATATCATTAAAAAGACCACAAAGTTTCTTCAAAAAAAAAAAGAGGAGGTTTTAACAACAATCAGCTCCCAAACTGCGGTATAATAATTAATAAGCCATAAGAAGATTATGTTTTTAAAGAACCCAATTCTCTATATTATCATGAACTAATTGAAAAGTAGTAAATATATAAGAG
>NW_021386868.1:0-2512 GCF_001605985.2 Dendrobium catenatum | reverse complement strand
GATTCGTACCTCTGCTCAACTCAAACAAACTCCCGTCAGCAATGCTACGTCCATACCATCTCGGCATCCCACCACGACAGCCTCGGTTGATCACACTAACACAGATCAACTCAATCCCATTTCTTCTCATCATAATGAATCGAGACATATGATGACTACTAGAGCGAAAACGGGATCACTTAAACCCGTTCAAAGGCTCAACTTGATTCATCATCAACAATCCTCTTGCGAACCTACCAATTATCGAGAAGCAAGCAAATTTTCTGAATGGAGGAATGCCATGGCCGAAGAATTCTATGCACTGCAAAAACAGGGCACTTGGGAGTTAGTCTCACCACCGCCTAACAGCTCCATTTTAGGCTCAAAATGGACATATCGGATAAAACAAAAATCGGATGGATCGATTGCAAGATTCAAGGCGCGTCTTGTAGCTCAAGGAAATCAGCAACAATATGGCCTAGACTATTTGGACACATTCAGCCCAGTTGCCAAATTGCCTACTGTTCGTATCCTACTAGCCATTGCCATTTTTCATAAATGGAATGTACATCAACTGGATGTCTCTAACGCCTTCTTACACGGCGACATTAAAGAAACGGTTTACATGCGTCAACCAAAAGGCTTCGAAGACTCCGTCCATCCGACTCACGTATGCAGACTTCGCAAGGCTATCTACGGACTCCGCCAAGCTCCTCGCCAATGGTACACAACCTTCACCGACTATCTTCTACGGATCGGGTTTACACACAGTCAAGCAGATCCCTCTTTGCTCCTTATGCATAAAGGAAACCTGCAAATATACCTTCTTGTATATGTCGACGATATTCTTATTACCGGCAATGACATCCACGCTATGCAAGCTATAATCGAACAGATGAAGCTCAAATTCACTATGAAGGACCTGGGATTGGCACATCAATTCCTCGGCATCCAGATCGACTCGACTACTGATAAGTTTTTTCTATCACAAAGTTCTTATGCAAACTCTATTGTACAAATGGCCGAATTGCATAAAAGTAATTCGGTCTCTAATCCCTCCTTTACTAAACTTCCGGTACCAGCTTTGGACGATCACGCTTGGCTGGACGCTCAACGATATCGTCAAATAATTGGTTCTCTACAATACTTAACTCTTACGAGACCAGACATATCCTACGCTGTTAATGCGTTATCTCAGCATATGCACGATCCCAGCAATCAGCACATGCTCATGTTAAAGAAGCTATTAAGGTACATCAAAGGAACCACAGATTTCGGACTTCCGATCTCCAGCTCTGATCTCACGCTTCGGACATTCTCCGACGCCGACTGGGCTTCAGATCCTGTGTCCCGAAAATCCACATCTGGTTTTTGCACTTTTCTCGGCAAGACCTTAATTTCTTGGACCGTCAAGAAGCAGCAAACGGTATCACGATCGTCCACTGAATCTGAATACCGGGCACTCGCTTCAGCCACCGCAGACACAATTTGGATTAAAAGACTGCTTGAAGAATTCCGCATTCACCACCATCAGCCTGTAGACGTCTTCTGCGACAATACGTCAACAATAGCATTGGCTAACAATCCTGTCTTCCACGCGCGCACCAAGCACATTGAAATTGATCAACGATTTATCCGCGATCACATTCAAAACAATACCATTCGGCTACTACCTATCAGCACAACAGATCAAATTGCCGACATCCTAACCAAGCCTCTTTCAACGGCTCGCTTCAAAGATTTAAGATCCAAACTGACTATCTCTTCTAGATCATCAGTTTGCGGGGGAATGTTAGAAGAATGTAAATAAATCAACTCATAATTAATCCTATAGGAAGTCGACACGTGTACTAGCCGTTAGGTTCTATTCTTCCTGTATCTATTTAATCCCTTCTATTTCTCTGTAACACAGAGGATCAATAATACAATTTACATTTTCTCTGTTACTATCTCTTCTAGATCATCAGTTTGCGGGGGAATGTTAGAAGAATGTAAATAAATCAACTCATAATTAATCCTATAGGAAGTCGACACGTGTACTAGCCGTTAGGTTCTATTCTTCCTGTATCTATTTAACCACTTCTATTTCTCTGTAACACTGCATGATCAATAATACAATTTACATTTTCTCTGTTATGCTCGTTTCTTGAACCCTCTCTGGGTTTCTTCATGGTATCAGGAGAAAGCTGATCCAGGGCCTATCGCATGGCGAATTCAGCTCCGACGTCTTCCTCGTCTACGGCGGCCACAAACGCTGCACGATCATCAACTCCGGCCATCTCTCATTCTCTCAAATTTGTTATTTCAAACTTAAAATTCCTTGTCCCTCACTCTCTTACCCCCGATAATTTTCCAATTTGGAGCCCCCAAATTGCAAAATTATTCAAGGCAAATGGCTTCGGGACGTTTCTCGATCCAAATCTTGGCGCGGAAAATCAAGATCCAAATCAAGATCTTTCATCTTGGACGGTCACCGACCAAAATTTGGCAACCGCTGTGTGCTCAACAATTTCCCCTGAGGTTCTTCCTTATG
>NW_021386867.1:0-286 GCF_001605985.2 Dendrobium catenatum | reverse complement strand
TAATGTTATTATTGAGTCTGGAGATGGCAAAAATAGTCAAATACTCAAAATTGCCTTGATTTGTGTGCAACTTCCCTGACCTACCCGTAATTGCCTCAAAACTCGTGCCGATTTGCGTGCGTGATTTCTGTTATGCAATTATAGTCTATTTTGGATATTGTCGACATTTTGACTGCAATGACGCAGTTTGTTTTGCGATTGGAGGTCATTCGGATTACGTCGCGCATCAATTTCCTCGATTTGCTCGTCGTTGCCTCGGGATTCTTGTCAATTTTGCTGGACGAAT
>NW_021386866.1:0-224 GCF_001605985.2 Dendrobium catenatum | reverse complement strand
TTCTACCACCCTGATCTCCTGTAGCCTCATCTCCACCTCTTTGCAAATCCCAGTGCTTGACTCAATCTTTCCTGTCCCCATCATCACCCCATAACTGCCTGTCTCAGTAGGCTCCATCCCTAATTCCTCCGCCACCTGGGTGGATATGAAATTGTGGGTTGCCCCCCTGTCAATCAGGACCACTACTTCCCTCCCAAGGATCTTCCCCTTCACCTTCATCGTAT
>NW_021386865.1:0-218 GCF_001605985.2 Dendrobium catenatum | reverse complement strand
GGATAAAATTTTAGGATGTTTGGGCTAGTTATCCAAAGGCCTGGCATTTGGTGTGGGAGAAGTGGAAGGTGGAGGATAGGAGCAGTGAAGCTTCTAAACTTCAGAAGAAATGCATTAGAACTTTAAAAGCTTTGTTTTTTTAGAGCAAGAACAAACTTAAAGTTCTTAATCAGCTCAAGGAAGAACTTGACAAGGAGATAAAATCTCTGCAGGAATTG
>NW_021386864.1:0-361 GCF_001605985.2 Dendrobium catenatum | reverse complement strand
TTCAATTGTAAAATCATCTTCCAAGTACAAGAGTGAAGAATTAACCCACTTATACAAGAAAGATGGTTCTATGAATAAACCCGATCATATAGTATGAATAAACAACTTAATTGAGATAATTATAAAATAAGTTCATCAATTTGCAAGTTGTCTATGAGATGTATAATAAGACTTCCACTTCCTCCAATTTCAATTTGATATAGACCTAAATTCAAAAGAAACTACCTATTGATAAATATTGGGTGAACCCAAATATGATAATTTTTTATCACTATTGAAGAGGAAAAATTATTAAAGATGTTATAAAATCACCTGACTCGGTAACAATTCAAGGTGTGTCAATTAATTTTAAGGAAACGCC
>NW_021386863.1:0-223 GCF_001605985.2 Dendrobium catenatum | reverse complement strand
GATAGGAAGAGAGAGATTGAGAGAGAGAAAAGAGAGAAAGAGGGAGAGATAAAAGAGAGGAGAGATAAAAGAGAGAGAGGGAGAGAGAGAGAACAAGAGTGATATATAGATAGAGAGATATATGAGAGATCAAGAGAGAGGGAGAGAGAGGGAGAAAAAAGAGAGGGAGAGTGAGAGAGAGAGAGAGAGAGAGAGAGAAAAGGGAGGGAGGGAGAGAGAGAAT
>NW_021386862.1:0-1120 GCF_001605985.2 Dendrobium catenatum | reverse complement strand
AATATTCACAATACTTTCTCACCTCCTTATTCTTTAAACAATATTGAAGAAATCTAATCACATTTACATTATCCCCTTCAATTATGATTCTTTCCACTTGGAACATCCAATCCATTATAAATAGTCCCAATGATGAGATAGCAGAAAGCTCCAACTGAGATATATCCTAATGAATACAGTTAAAATGAAAAACACACAATAATCTACCTTTAAAGTTCTGCAACACACCACCAATACCAGCCAAATTTGAACTTGATAAGGATGCATCTATATTTACTTTGATTCAATTTGGAGGAGGAGGGTGCCAACAATCATAAGACAGCTGATAAGCCTGATTAACACCCCAGAGACCCAAGAAAAAACTCAAATGAACCCACATAAGCAAAGCTAAAGGAATTAGTTGCAATACCAAGAATTCTGTCTTCATAATCTCCATGAACTAATATGTTCCTTGATTTCCAGATAAGATATACTGTTGAAAGATACACATTAGCTAAGAAAGCATCTTTCCCAGCCATATATTCCAAACCCCTATAACAATCTTCCAAGGAAGAAAACAAAGGCAAAGGAAATCCCTACCTGTTTAAGCAATTGATAACCTGAACAATCTCCACACATATCACCACTATATGCTCAGAATCTTTCACCTCACAGCAACCTCTTGGGCAAAGGTTCCTCTCCCTCAACCTTCTATACATAAGAAAATTAAATGTGGGAAGGCCATCATTAAATAATCTCCACTAAAAAGTCTCTACTCGAGGAATGAGCTTCATTTTTCTAATCCATTTCTAGTACACCCTCTCTGATTGCACCTGAATCGCAACTTCCCAAGCTAACACAATTAAAGACTTCCAAGAATTCTATTAATAAGCTCCAACTGATCACTTACCAGATCTTGAACAATCCTACTTTATCAAATCACCTGCACCAACTGATATTCGAAAAACATCTTTAACTCAGTAACATTGCATCCCCCATTTATTATAACTTTGTCTAAAGAGATATCATTATCCTCAAAACCTGCTACATAATTAGGCTATTTATTCAGCCTCTTATCCAACAACCAAATGTATCTAAATATCATAATAGACTTTCCATTAGCAATTCTCCATCTCATAAT
>NW_021386861.1:0-238 GCF_001605985.2 Dendrobium catenatum | reverse complement strand
AGCCGAAAGAGGATGAGGAAGATTTAGTTAACAGTGAGATTTAACTGTTCCCTAAATCTTGTTTGATGGGCTGACGAGATTTAATTCAAATCCCATATAAATCCTTCTTATATTATATCTTAGTCTTCATTTTATTAATTTAATTATATTTAGTTATTGTTAAAACTTAACAATAATTAGTTATGATTAAATAAAATCAATTATAATTAGTTAATTATTTTGATTCATAATTTAATTT
>NW_021386860.1:0-251 GCF_001605985.2 Dendrobium catenatum | reverse complement strand
AGTATCTCCAGTCATATGCTTTGAACATCCGCTATCCAGGTACCATATGCTCCCACGAGGTCTTGTGTGAGAGCAATCCTCTTCTTGATCTGAGTGATCCATATTGTCTGCCATTAAGCAAAGATTAGTGACTTCTTCTTCTTTTTCTGTCTCAGATGAATTTGAAGCTAAGTCTGCCCAGAAAGCCCTTTGAAACTTTTTCTTGCCCTTCTTTGCCATAGGTTTCTCCTCAACCTTCTCCTTTCCAGGAG
>NW_021386859.1:0-2071 GCF_001605985.2 Dendrobium catenatum | reverse complement strand
TTAACAACAGCTTAGCTAAATTATTTTAATAAAATTTTAATTTATGCCAACTCTTTCTCCTTCTCTAATCATTTTTATTTAAAAACATTTTGCATTTAGTTTCAATATTTTATATTTTCTATCCTCAATACCATCAGTTTTTCCCAACTTATGAAAAGACTTGCACAAATAGAATTTACAACTAATGTACAACTCAACAAGAATACATGAAGGACTTAAAATGATGACCTTAAATAGTTGAGATAAGGTTAATGATAATAATGACAAAAAAAATTTACGAGATCTCAATTTATAATTCACATACCAATAACTAATTCGGAAGAAAAAAAGGGGAGGGGGGGACTAAACAAATTTGTTAATGCGGTGATCTTTGGCACCATTTAAAATAAAAGAGAGAGAGAGAGAGAGAGAGAGAGAGAGAGAGAGGGATATGGGGAATTTATGTTATATATTGATACTTACATAAGGCAGCGATAAACAAGTAATGTAGCGGGAATTTCCTGGCCACATGCATATGCGTCAGTAGGTGTCATCCTCTTATGGGAATTTCGAGTTATCTGACACGGGTATTTATATGCTATGCATTCTGGGAACAATATAACTACAGTAGTATAGTTCAATTGCTTGGAAATTTTAAATTCAAATTGTGATCACAGATGGCAATTTTAGGATTTTAAAAAAACATCTAAATTTAAATTATGATTGATTATGTGGCAATCTTATTTCAAACCTAAGTTGGGGATTCTATAAATATTGGTCTAAGGAGTATAATTCATAATTTTTCTGTTGAATAATTTTTTTCTTCCATATTTCAATTTTGCAGTGTATGTTAAATGTGTGCTTCCTTCAATTGTGGTACAAACGTGCAACTTGTTTAGGAGGAAGTCAATTTTTTTGTACTGGCATGAAGCTTAGTTTTTATTAACATTCGTAATCTGGTTCCTAGCCTAATATTGACTAATTTAGTAATCATGAATTTAGTTAAAAAGTCATGCAGTGAAATTTGATTTTGTTGTAATTAATTCTTTTGCTTGTTTTACTCATTTCCAAATTCCTATTGAAATTATTATTTTTTAAGATTATTTCATTTAAAAAAAGTAAGTTCTTAGACTAAGTGGTGAATGATAATTTGTGACGAATCTTCAATTTTTCTTTACATGAAAGCATAGCACACATCATATTAGTTGCATTAGGAAACTCTAAACCTGAGTCATCATGTATCAAATTGGTAAATATAAGACAATGTTAATTGTGTCAATAAAAATAATTGATGATGCAATTTAAGAAGGATTGAGTAAGTTATGATTCTAAACAAACAAATCATAATTATCGTTAGATTCAAAACTACATCCTACATTTGATGGGTGCTAATATTTTCAAGTTGAATCAATGATTTGAAGAATTCTTTGAATATTATCATTTATTTGATTTCGAGAAAGTTAAAGTTGATGAAACAAGATTGTTTTGACAAAGTATTTTGTGTGGAAAAAATCAACATGGGCTAATGTGAAACATACTCTTAAATAAAAATATCTATTATTTGGTGCATATCTGGACGAAATGTATAATCAAATATAGAGATGTAAACAAAAAGATTGTGTTGAATATTATGCAAAATTTACATTCTTTGTGCCCGAAACTTTGTGGCAACACATGAAATATCTTTAGATTATTTTGTTACCACAACTTTCTTGATTTAAATATTTTTTTGTGAGAGAATAGAGAATTGAACCAAAATTCACCAAAAATATTACTTGAGAAATTATATAGATTTTTGTGGCTTGAAACATGTTATGAGCATTCTTTTAGTGCAATGTCGATTCCTAATTAAATTTTAATAATGCCTCATTTAAAATCTATGAAAAATTCATTAATGAAATAATCATATATATATATATAGCTAAACCTGATCCAATTGAAGAGAAGGTAGATCATGAATTTTAGCAGAGAAGATTAGATGCACAGCATAATAGGAATTTCAATTACAAATTGAATCTATACATGTCATTGTTGAATATGAATTTGCATCTACAATTGATGGGAACATCAGCAGCGATTTCGACACATGTAC
>NW_021386858.1:0-217 GCF_001605985.2 Dendrobium catenatum | reverse complement strand
CCAGACAAAATCAACCCGAAACTTTTTTTTTTTTTTTGGAAAATTTTGGGTCGAAAGCCCATATATTAAACTAAAATGAAATTACTAGTACCAAAAGAAAAACCTGTAAGAAAATAAAAAGTAACAAGCAAGCCAACTACCCCAAAGAAAATGGGGAGGAGGCCAAAAGCACGACTCAGGAATCAGGCTGATCATCATGACTTCAGATTTAAAAATT
>NW_021386857.1:0-349 GCF_001605985.2 Dendrobium catenatum | reverse complement strand
ATGAAAGACACAAACCAGCGTGCCTCAGAGATATTGGAGATTTTTGAGGGTCCCCATATATCACTATGAACAAGGTAGAAAGGAGTGTCACATCTCTCACTTTTGTTTGGGAATGAGGTTCTTTTATGTTTATCCAACTCACATGTTTCACAATGAAATTTTTTTTTTCTATTTTCTGAAACAGTTGTGGATACATATGTCTTAGGATATCAAAAGACGGATGTCCTAGTCTATAATGATGAAGCCAAATAGTGGAATTCCTTCTAGTAGGGATAACATAGAGCAACTATTATTAAATTGGTTTGGTTCTTTCAGGTAGTACAATCTTGCTTTCTCCTTAGCAAGTCCA
>NW_021386856.1:0-2081 GCF_001605985.2 Dendrobium catenatum | reverse complement strand
CGTCACGTGTGTACCAATAACACGCTCGCCGGGGCCCTTGTGGGTTTGGGATTGTATTTTACCCCTTTTTAGCATACCTATGCGTATACAAATTACAGTGCACGTGCAGGGGTATTTTGAAGTAATTGTAGACGCTTTCTGTCTGCTTGTACAGAGGTTGCAGATCCGGTGGCGTGGCGTTGTAGATTGTAGACGCCTTCTGTCAGCTTGTATAGATGTTGCAGATCCGGTGGCGTTGAGTTGTAGGTTGTAGACGCCTTTTGTCTGCTTGTACGAATGTTGCAGATCCGGTGGCGATGAGTTGTAGGTTGTAGACACCTTCTGTCTGCTTGCACGAATGTTGCAGATCCGGTGGCGATGCATTGAAGGTTGTAGACGCCTTCTGTCTGCTTGTATCAGTGTTGCAGATCCGGTGGCGTGGCGTTGTAGATTGTATACGCCTTCTGTCTGCTTGTATAGATGTTGCAGATCCGGTGGCGTTGTCATTTGGATATCATGAGGTATTTCCTCATCTTGACATTGATTCCCCTTTCTCAATCACTGGGGAAGGATTTTCTGGATTTTGGAGTCAAAGACTGTTGATTTGGAAAGAACTCCTTATAGACTTTTCGGCATAGTGGACTTGCTATTTCCGGTATTTGTGGGCACCTGAACTGTTTTCTTCCTAAGGATGGGACAAGGAAGAAACTTTGGAACACCAGGAAGTTTAGTTTTAATTTGTTTGAACTTTTCCTCCCTTCTGCCAGGAGGTGTCCTTCTTCGTACATCGAGTTGCCCTTGTACCCGACATACTTGGAGATTTTGATCACCGTTGTCGTAGGTGATATCTGTACTTGTGTCCACAGTGATTTGTTGATCTTTCAATACACTGTTGTTATCCACAAGTAATCATTTGCAGGGGACCAGTTATATCAACTACGGTCTTTTGAAGATATTTGTAGAAGACTCATTGCTTCTACATCATATCCACCCTTTTCACCAATCTCGGGTGGGTGTGATGTCTGGATTTGTTTATAGAGGACGGGTCTTTGACTATCTAGTAGTAGTGCTGTCTTCTCAATCAATAGGCATTTGTAAGGATTGTTGTAGGAGTTTATGCATCAAGGTCTTGTAACCTACTTCGAGTCACTGTTGACCATACAGATGTTCTTGTAGTTTGAATCCCCTCGCACATGATTCAAACATTTCCCTTTGTATATGTTTGGATCCAAGTTCAATTTCATTCAGACTTGAATTCATCAAGTTTACAAGTCGTATAGTCCGAGTTCAAACATGAGCTCGAAGTGCATGTTCCGAAGTGCATGTTCAAATTGACTGTCCAGGGTCTTCTGAAGTTCTTTGCAAGTTCATTTGAATGTTCACTTTCTTTTTGTTCAAAGTCCTCTGGAGTCTTTATAGGTTCATTGTATGTTCGTATTGATTTGAGTTTGATTCCAATTTGATTTCATTTTATCTGGATTTTGATCTTTAGAAATCATTTATGTTTTGTTCAGGTCCTCTGCTCGTGTTCAATCAAGTTCGACGGTCCACAGTTTATGTTCATGTTCCAAAGGTTCACTGCTCTTTCTCATTTGGTCCAAATCATTTGTTTTTTTGAGTTCAAAACAGGTCACGAGTAGAGTAATATTTCATCCGAAATTTCGGCAACCTCCAGGCGTCTCCCCCGTTTAGGGGAAAACTACGGAAAACTGTGCCTTTCCCACCACGCTAAGAAAAGCGTGTATGGTAGGTGCCCTCTTTCGAGGACACCGCGGCCGTGTAATTTCTTTGTTCCCACCACACTAAGAAAAACGTGCATGGGTCTTCTATCGGTACCTGTTGCAAGAGAAAAAGCAGTTGTTTCCCAGCAAGCGGGTACTTATGGGAATCCCTACTTCGTCGTACGCATCGCACCAGGTTCGCTTCCCACCATGCTAAGAAAAGCGTGCATAGGTGGTTTGCCGGTGCGTTACGAACTTCGAAGAAGGGTTTGGAACCATGGGTCGCTCGCCTACCTTTGCCGTGGGTGTCGCGCCGGTTGCCCCTCCCATCACGCTAAGAAAAACGTGTATAGGCAGACCGCCGACTCGACACGCAGGACG
>NW_021386855.1:0-435 GCF_001605985.2 Dendrobium catenatum | reverse complement strand
CGCCCACGTACTACAGTCCTTCCGACTTCCGTCGCCAGCTGACTACGGTTCTCCTGACTTACATCGCCCACTAACTACAGTCCTTCCGACCTTCGTCACCCGCCGACTATGGTCCTGCTGACTTATATTGCCCATCGACTACAATTCTTCTGATCTCCGTCGCCCGACGACTACGGTCCTCCTGACATACGTCGCCCACCGACTACAGTCCTTCTGACCTCCATCTCCAGCTTACTACGGTTCTCTAGAGTTGTGTTGCCCATCAAATACAGTCCTTCTGACCTCCGTCGCCACACAACGGTCTTTATGACCTCCGTCGCCCGTCGAGTACGGTTCTTCTAACCTCCGTCGTCAAACGACAGTCCTTCCGAACTCCGTCACCGAACAACGATCTTTATGACCTTCGTCGCCCACCGATTACGGTTCTCTTGACTT
>NW_021386854.1:0-232 GCF_001605985.2 Dendrobium catenatum | reverse complement strand
TATCTAAAACTCTTCACTCATTTTCTTTGTAATTTATCACATAAACTCTTATTTTTGGATCAAAATAGTATATCATCAACATAAATTCTAGTAATGAGTAGATCTTCTCCTACTTTCTTAAACAATAGGGTGGTTTCTACACTACCCTTAACAAAGGCTCTATCAATGAGGAATGTGCTCAACCTCTCATACTATACTCTAAGTGCTTGCTTCAATCCATATAATGCCTTCT
>NW_021386853.1:0-220 GCF_001605985.2 Dendrobium catenatum | reverse complement strand
ACTGAAAATCCTATATTACTTTAATGTAGAGTCATCCTATCTTGTATATAAAAGTTGATTGATTGCTTTTAGAAAGTTAGCTGGCACCCCAATCCAGAAAGGCATAAGTCCATATTATATACACATCACTTTAAATCTCCTTCTCGAGAGGATTATTAAAATCTGAAATAAATTTTAAATATCAATCTAAATTTAGTAAATCATTAGGATTTTTAATATC
>NW_021386852.1:0-276 GCF_001605985.2 Dendrobium catenatum | reverse complement strand
AGCAAGTCAATGTTAATATACAAAGTGAATATGCTAAGTCTACCTACAAACAACGATCTAGTGGTGTCTCATAGATGATGAATCATTTATGAATAATAAAGATTGGCATATACACGGATATGGTAATTCTTCAATAAGAGACAATATAAATGTGATGATTTGCTAACCATCATATGTGACACAGTAGGTCTACAAGCAAAGAGAGAGGAATGTTAAGGATATAACTTCTTTCCAACCAATGCTTAATGTAGTCCATTGGGACTCATGCTTGATATA
>NW_021386851.1:0-484 GCF_001605985.2 Dendrobium catenatum | reverse complement strand
TTAAATTTTGAGATGGGTTTGAGAGCTTGAATGGGTTTGATAGATCAAATGGGTTGAAGTGACCCATTTGAACCCTTAAGGGCTCATTAGGTCAACCCAAGTTGACCCAGGGGGTGGGCCCAAGCTCAAAAGATTTGGTTTGATATTTGAATTATGGTGGAGGTGGTCTCAAGGTCTAGAAAGGTCCATTTGATCAAAATGCCTATTTGAACCCTTAAGGGGCTGTTTGGTCAACCAAGGTTGACTTGGTCAACCAGGTTGACCCAGGGTCTAGGTTTGGGTCTGACAGGTTTGCTTTGATATTTGAAGCTTGCTGGAAGTGATTGCAAGAGATTTAGAGGTCGTTTGGTTTGAAATGGGTATTTGAGTCACATGGGGGTATTTTGGTCAAAATGGTCGATCTGGTCAACTAGGCTTGACCAGGGTCAGAGCTTGAGTCCATTGCAATCCTAAGGGTGATTAGGATGCATTTGAAGAGGTCTTG
>NW_021386850.1:0-200 GCF_001605985.2 Dendrobium catenatum | reverse complement strand
GGGTGGCATATCTGGGCTGTGTTCCTGTTTTGGGATTATTTGCTTCCTGCTACTATTTTTTGTCTCTGGGTGTATCCGAAACTTGTTATCAGCTGGTTTGTTCTTACTTTAGGTTGTTCTTGTTACAGAGGTGGCCATTTTGGTTTTGGGTTTGCTGTTGCTACCAGTGCCCAGCTACTGCATCTTGTTTTCTCTAAGAT
>NW_021386849.1:0-362 GCF_001605985.2 Dendrobium catenatum | reverse complement strand
GGCAGGCACGTGCGAGATCCAAAAGGCATGTTAGGGAAAAAAATTATTTTTGAGGGGGGTGGGGGTAGAAATCCAAAACCATCTCTCTTATGCCTAAATTTTATTTTTTTAGGGTGGGCATTTGCCCACCCTGAAGTGAATTAGGATTTGCCTAAGGTAGGCATTAACTTGAGTTAATATTTTTTTCTTGACTTCATTAATTGATTTAATAAAACAATAATAATTATAATGCTTATTAATTTTAATTATGGAGATGGAAAAAATAGCCAAACACTTAAAATAACAATGATTTGTGTGGAATTTCCTCGATTTATGTGCAATTGTCATGGAACTCATGCAGATTTGTATGTGCAACTTTCATT
>NW_021386848.1:0-361 GCF_001605985.2 Dendrobium catenatum | reverse complement strand
TTGACGATAAGTGTAATGGTTGTGTCGTAGTTGTTTGCGCTGATGAGGAGTAGGGCATCGTGGTGAAGATTTGATATTTTGATTATTGAGGAAAGAATATTCTGATGTAGAGATAGAACTAAGTGGTAAAGTAAAAAATGGAATTGAGAAAATTAGAAAATTGAAGACCATGGGGTATCACAGCGTGGGACCCACTCATCTGCCTTCTACCTGCATCTTCTCAAAATTTCATGGGTCCCACTATGCAACCAATCCATGTGCCCCTCTCCCTTAAACTAGCTGTCAACCTCTTCTTTTTTAGATTATTTATTTATGTTGTATAAATTACATTTATTTATTTCTTTATATAGTATCCTTGGAA
>NW_021386847.1:0-284 GCF_001605985.2 Dendrobium catenatum | reverse complement strand
AAGAAAGGTAGAGGCAGACCTAAAAAGACCTGGTTAAAAAATATTAAGAATGACCTTTCTTTATTAGATTTAAACGAGAATTTGACCTTTAATAGGACACAGTGGATAAAAAAGATTCATGTAACCGATCCCACGTAGTGGGATAAAGGCTTGATGTTGTTGTTGTATTGGAAGAAATTTCTCGTTATTTTCCCGAGATTGATAAGATTTACTTGAAATATTCAAGTGTTTCATATCACTATTGTGCTTTACTGAGACCAAACCTCCTGGGGAAGGATGATACG
>NW_021386846.1:0-244 GCF_001605985.2 Dendrobium catenatum | reverse complement strand
TTCCATTTGCGCAATATCCCAATGAATAGTATGAAATTCAAAAGCAGCTAAACCTCTTCCTTTATAGTCTCTGAAAATACCTCCAATGCCAGTAGTATTGTTGAGAAAAATAGAAGCATCCACGTTCACTTTGATCCAACCCGGAGGAGGAGGAAGCCAAGAGGATTTAGACAGCTTAAAAAGCTGATTAGCATCCCAGTTCTCGCAGATTAAGCCACTTTTAAATGAATAAATAGATTGGATA
>NW_021386845.1:0-600 GCF_001605985.2 Dendrobium catenatum | reverse complement strand
AAAAAATTGAAGAAAAATAATAATATAATAAAAAAAAATATAGGCCCCCCCTAGAGATATTTTCTGGCTCCGCCATTGCTCTTATGAATGTTTCACCCCCTCTTATCTGCTTGTGTGCTGGATCTTCATACAATGCTAAGACGTTAAACCATATATTTTCCTACCGTCGCGAATATTCCAGGACGCAACAATATTTGTCCCGAATAAAGCCTAAATGCGTTTGCAGTACTTTTAGCCTTTGTTGTTGAGTAGGACATTTTTTTAGTTTGTTTTATTGTTCTTCTGTAAGTACAAAAAAATATTAAGAAGAATTTCTTATAAAAATTTTGAGAATTATAAAAATTTTGAGAAAGAACTCAAAAAAGTGAAATTTTTAAGAAGAATATCTGTTTATGATATTTAAATAGAAGGAGTGCGAAAAATTTTTATTTAAAAAGGAGAAAAAAATTTAAAATAATATGCATTTTTTTATGGAAAATATTTTATAATTCGCGATTTTATGAAAATGCTTATTTTGTTTGCGTTTTTGTGGAAAATAGATTTTTATTTGATGTTTTTATAGAAAATGTTCTTTTTTTTTAGTTCTTGTTTTGTTCTGTT
>NW_021386844.1:0-216 GCF_001605985.2 Dendrobium catenatum | reverse complement strand
TCTTTTAATTATGTTTTTATATTTTTTGGGCCTTCTCAAATCATCTACTTCCACCTCTTAAATTTCATTTTTTGGTGTCATCGTCCTAGATGATTTTTATATCATTATGGATGATGCATTCAATCAACTCATACCGTTTTCATCTGATGGTTGATATATTTTCTTTATTCATCATCATACTAGATGAAACTTTATTATCATGGATGATCTGATCGT
>NW_021386843.1:0-567 GCF_001605985.2 Dendrobium catenatum | reverse complement strand
GGCAGCAACGTGGTGCAGCGTGATGCTCCGCATCATTTAAGACACGGAGCAATAAGATGAGGAGCTCAATTTTCTTAGGTTGCTTCAATAACGGAGTATTCTTATTAGATCTTTTGGATATGCATTTTAGTATCAATTGAAGTATTGGAAGAATTGCATCAATCAAGACAAAGACTCGTGAAAATTATGATGATAAATAAGCAGATTCAATTCCCTTAATGAATTCCGCTTGAATAAGATCAAAGTTTATCTATTATGAAATTATAAGGGGCATAATAAGGTGAGTTTATGCTAAGTCTATCAAGCTTTGTCGGAAGAGTATCAGATGATCAAACAACACGTGAAGGATGGATTGAACAAATAGTATTCAGAAGTTCATGGTGAGGCTGTTTTGGTAGTTTTTTGAGGTTTTGCTTGGTTTTGTAAGTATTATGTTGACTTTATTGATTTCGGGTCAAGAAAGAGATCAGCATCATTCAGAGTGAGGCTGATTAGAATTCTCTGGTGGTTGTGTTTTTTTTTTTATTATTATTCTTTTGTAGTGAGAAGCTTAGTGAGTAGATTGAT
>NW_021386842.1:0-409 GCF_001605985.2 Dendrobium catenatum | reverse complement strand
CAAATAAAATCCTTTGTAGTATTTTGAGTTCAAAACAAGTTCGAGAGTAGTCCTTGTTGTCTTGTAGAGTCCAAGTCTTAATTCAACGAATAAGCTCAAGTCCCATATCCATGAGTTTAAGTTCATGTTACTTAATCATTTGAGTTCAAGATTGTGTTCAAAATACAATTTTAAGCTCACAAGTTCAAGTCTTGTTCAATTTTGATTGAATTTCAGTTGAAGTTCAATTCTTTTATGGTTCACTTAAGGTTTGAGTTCAATTAAGTAGATTTGGTTCGACCAAGTTCAAGTCCGGATCTTTGTTTAAAATAGCTCTTGCATGTCCTTTCAGTTCAATCAAGTCCAAGTCCAAGCTCCTTTCTTTGTTCAAGACCTTGGATTTTCAATCCAAATTTCGGCAGCCTCCCGG
>NW_021386841.1:0-212 GCF_001605985.2 Dendrobium catenatum | reverse complement strand
ACGGACAAAGACATAGAAGGCGGACGGCGAGCATCCCGATTCGACAGGGAAGAAAGATCGTCGAAAGGAGCACCCGCTCGACCCTCACTTCCGATCGCACGACCCAGTCGAGACCGATCGGAAGTCCGATCCACGCGTGAGATTCGCGGGAGAAAGTCCGCCTGCGTGCGGCTTGAAGGGGACCGCGTCCGTGCCCTTGTCTTGATCCGAGT
>NW_021386840.1:0-272 GCF_001605985.2 Dendrobium catenatum | reverse complement strand
GTAGCTCGTCGAACGTTTGGTTCGCTTGCAGCCCTACTTGGCGTATTCCCTTAAGCAAAAGAGAGAGGAGGAGAGAGATGACAGTTGAGAGAGGAGGAGAGAGATGACAGTAGAGAGAAAAAAAGAGAGAGGAGATGGCAGCGGAGAAAAAGAGGGAGAGAGAGAGTAGAGAGAGAATTTAAATATTAATTTATAATAACTTATAAGTTTTTAGTTTCTGTTTTTAGAACTTATATTAATTAAAACTTATAAATTTTGTATTATTTAAACTA
>NW_021386839.1:0-212 GCF_001605985.2 Dendrobium catenatum | reverse complement strand
TTTCATTCTTCTCATTTCTTTTTGTGTGCGTTGGATTTTTTTTGAGAGCTAAGATGTTAAATTATTTATCTCTTTATCGTCACTTACCAATGATAATTCTCTTTTTACTAATGCTAAATTTGATTGATTTTCTTTTATAATTAAAAATATATATCTTATATTCATCAAATCTTTTTAATATAACTTAAATTTTTTTCAAGTGATTGTATATT
>NW_021386838.1:0-200 GCF_001605985.2 Dendrobium catenatum | reverse complement strand
GAATTCATTATGGGGTGCTGATTTTTGTGCTTTACCTTTGGGATCTCACGGCTGGCTCCTTGTTCCGTGGCCGCCCCTCGTTTCCCGTGGCTGTGGCTCTCGGTCCGTGTGGTTCCCTCGTCTCCCGTGGCTGTCTCCTTGGTTCCTGGTTTGGGAGTTTATACGTGAGCTTTGGGGGAAGTTTTCTATGCCTATTATGC
>NW_021386837.1:0-219 GCF_001605985.2 Dendrobium catenatum | reverse complement strand
CTCCCCCTGAATTGATAAACCCATGAAAATAAGGAGATATTGATTCAAAGTTTTTGTTTTTCAAATATTTTATACAAAATCAAAATAATATCACACAAAACATAATATCACAAAAAAAAATCACACAAAAAAGAAAAAATACAAAAAATACACTTGAAACAAATACACAAGACACAACAAACAATTTCTCCCCTTTTTTGACAACATCAAAAAGTGAAG
>NW_021386836.1:0-370 GCF_001605985.2 Dendrobium catenatum | reverse complement strand
CACCCGAACTCCACTGTTCTTTCTACCTTAGCCAAACAATTTTCTGATATTCAAATTGTACCTCATTCTTTTTCATGTATCTCTTGTAATTTGGCCAAAAGCCACAAACTGAGCTTTAATAAAAATGAATCCATTAGTAGTCAACCGTTTGAGCTTATTCATACAGACGTTTGGGGTCCTGCCCCGCAACTCTCGAACAACGGTTACCGTTACTATATTATTTTTATAGATAATCACACTTGCTACTCATGGTTCTATCTCATGCACACCAAAAATGAGGCTCTTAACAAATTTAAATCTTTCTGTTCTCTTATTAAAACTCAGTACAATAAAACTCCTAAGGCTCTCCGATCCGACGGAGGTGGGGAAT
>NW_021386835.1:0-667 GCF_001605985.2 Dendrobium catenatum | reverse complement strand
TAAGGTCGAGAGGTTGATGGCCACAGGACAGATACACCTCCAGGACAGCGACCTAGTGCAGCCCAGGGGCAAGGGCCCTCAGACAGTTCAGATGGTTTCCAGTCCCAGCCACAGTCCTAGTCAGACAGACAGTCAGGGCAGTAGTAGCAGTTTACCCCAGAGTTCTGAGGGAGAGTGGCAGCTAGTACTCTCCAAGAAGACCAAGAGGATGATAGACCGTGCAGTTCAGAGTTCAGAGGCAGTTGAGAGGAGGCCACCAGAGGAGGCCACCACAGGCCAAGTCGACAGTTGCCCCTGCAGTTACTACTCCAGCACTTGTACCTTCTTCTTCTTCTCTTTCTGTTGTAGTGCCTACTGAGCACATTTCTTTTTCTTCTGATGTATGTAATAAGAAAATGTATGAAAGAGAAAAATATGTTGTAACCTCTGAGGGGAAGACAGGGTTCCTTCCAGCACTTACGCTGAAGGACTTTGTTCTCCCTTCATTTGATGAAGAAATAATAGAAGAAGGTGATTCTGGCTACTTCTGGTGTGCTTTACCTACTGCTTTTAGCTTTACTTCTACTGCTTCTACTTCTACTAGCACTCACTCTTTTACTGCTTTACATGTCTCTTATAATAATTCTAGTAAAGAGTCTGAGTCTGAGTATGAAGATGAACCAGTCTT
>NW_021386834.1:0-236 GCF_001605985.2 Dendrobium catenatum | reverse complement strand
TGCTAATCATTAAATCATTTAAAATAAATTTCTTACCCATAAAACTCTTAGGTTATTTTTTATCGTTTAAATACTATAAGTTGTAAACACATGGCATCATTACACTAGTTCTCATCGGTGTTTTCGGTGCACTAGGATGACTGATCATTCCATCAACATCCCAAATTATTGATCCTTTATTGTAAGCTCTTAACCCCACAATCCTCTATCCTTCAATCTTTCTAGACTACCCTACT
>NW_021386833.1:0-279 GCF_001605985.2 Dendrobium catenatum | reverse complement strand
TCAAGAGGAGTGCTATTGAGAGTTCTTGCAAAAAAAAGTTAATAATGCTTATTCAATGTTTTTTTGTTTATAAACTTTTTAAAATTAATTTGGATTCATGTCGGGTAGGTCTATTAAAGTTCCAAGAGGAGTGCTAGTGCGATATCTTGCAAAAATATGTATGTATGAGCTATTACTTGTGTTAAAACCATTGATGTCAATCTAAAACTAAAATGAAAGATCGACAATTTGTGCCCCCTCCAAAAAATTTCTTGCTCCGCCACTACATACAAACTAGTA
>NW_021386832.1:0-601 GCF_001605985.2 Dendrobium catenatum | reverse complement strand
ATTCTTACATTCTTATCATAGAGATAGTGATGATGATTGGCAGTTCATCTATTACTCCATTGCCATTTCCCCTTATATTTGTGTTTCTCTTACAAGGGCAATGTAACAAGGATGGCCTATGAATGCTTGAAGTTAGAGATGAAGTAGATATTTTTTTATGAATTCCTTTGTGATGTTTTATGTGGTTCTATCTGGAATTCCATTGGCTTTTTAGTAGTTTCTCCAGCCTTACCTTTGCAAAATGTCTATTACATCATCAGAGACTCTTTTTCCTTTTTAATTTTGCACCAAGTTAGAGGGATTATACCTCTTTCCCTCCCCGAAATAAGAGTACTTATTCTTATTCTAATATTTTGCATTCAATTCTTTATATAATTCCATCTTCATCTTTAGTCTGAATTAGCTGATCTCTTATTTAGCTTGATACTTGCATGGGAAAATTTATCTAATTGAGCATATAATTTGATGCAATTTTTAAATTTTAAAACAAGTGAAACTTTATTTTCAATAAATTCATTGTCGAGACTGTGATGAGCTTGATGATATCAAGAGCATTCTTATCTAAATGGTGTGGAACTATCTTAATTTCTATGGGGATTCA
>NW_021386831.1:0-446 GCF_001605985.2 Dendrobium catenatum | reverse complement strand
GGTCCCGAGCTTACTTCTTAGATCGTTAGAGTTACTACGTGAGCCTAAAAATTTTTATTAAAATTACAAGTAGAAGAATTTTAAGCGCACCCTTACGAAAAAAGCACTCCGATTCGTATCCAAGCTAAAACAAAACACGATATACAAGGGCCCTAAAAAAAGCTACTGCACACACAAAGTAAAAAAACAAATTAAATAATCCAAAATTATAATATCCAATGTCCAATGTCCATATTACACACAGAATTTGTAGAAAAGTAAAGTGGCCGGGCACCACTAACAACAAACCGGGATTCTAATACTAAGAATGACGTAAGTGATTTTTGAACTGGATATACTGTTCCTTGAATCTTTATTTCTTCATCTTCTTTCTTCAATCTTCTCGTTCTGTCTTTTCTTCTTCTATGAACTTTTCGGGTCCGCCGGGTTCTGGATATCCAAATGAA
>NW_021386830.1:0-204 GCF_001605985.2 Dendrobium catenatum | reverse complement strand
AAGGACAAAAATTAAGGACCGAGTCTTAGAAAACATAAACTTAAGACGCATGTTCCTTATAGGATAGAGACTTTTATAACAAAAACTTAGTGACACGTTTTCTTAGATTTAGATTTTTTTTTTAATTTATTAATAATCAACCAACTAATTTTAATCTAATTTCTAAAAACCTATTAAAACATTTAATTCTTAATCAATTTATTA
>NW_021386829.1:0-220 GCF_001605985.2 Dendrobium catenatum | reverse complement strand
GTTCACAAAAGGTGGAAACTTGGTTCAATACATTCTAAATGATGTTTAAAGTTTATTGGAGGTGGTCTTATGATTTGGTGGGGTCTCCATGCATATAATGTAGTTTATAGAGCTAAAAGGGAAATTTAGTCAACCAAAGTTGACTTGGTAAATAAGGGCTATCCTAGGTTTGGTATTTGATTTAATTCATTTCAAATCATATTCTAGATATGTTTGGATA
>NW_021386828.1:0-527 GCF_001605985.2 Dendrobium catenatum | reverse complement strand
GTGGCCACTCATTAGGCTCTTAGGATTATGAGATGTTATCTTTTAAAATATCAACACTGTACTTTTCCAATGAGCATTGTATACAATACATTTTACTTTTATATTACGAATACTATAATCACACACTCCAATGGTAAGCCAGCAATGTGGTCGAGTCTTCTATTCATGTAGGTATAGGGTTGTTATACAGCCGGATTTTTTTTAGAAAGCCAAAAAATATAGATTTGCTTTAGTCTCATAAAAAAATAGAAGTTATAAAAAAATATTTTGAATTGCATTAGTTAGGTGCATTCGAAACCCTATCATATTCAATAAAACGCCGAGTTGAATTTCAGAATTGAAAACCCGATGCATCTAAGTAATTAATCGGCTTCCCATCCTACATAGCATTTTAGACATGAATTCATTTTTTTAAGCGCTTAGATGAATAACTAGCAGTCCACTCTAAGCAGACATAAATCCATTGTGTTAGGACTCCTGAATTCTTTTTGATTTTAAGGTATTAGTCTTAATACAAAATACTACAC
>NW_021386827.1:0-247 GCF_001605985.2 Dendrobium catenatum | reverse complement strand
CGACGTCCTACTCAGGACCCGACATCCTGTTCAAGGCCCAACACTCTGTCCTTACATCCTGCCGAAGACCCAACGTCTTACTTAAGTAACTGATTGTAATCCGATCACCCTTGGAGGTGATTCAGTCCTTTCTAACCAACTCAAAGTCTAGTGGATTCATTTCAACTGGGCTAGGCCCCAAAGTTTTTTCCCTTTCTAAGGGTTTTCCATGTAAAAAATCTTGCTTTCTCTGTGTGTGAGCTAGTTA
>NW_021386826.1:0-291 GCF_001605985.2 Dendrobium catenatum | reverse complement strand
AAAGTGTGAAAAGACGAAGGGTTCTCTCCCCACTCTAAGAGAGTGTGAAAGGACGAAGGGTTCTCTGCCCACACTAGGAGAGTGTGAAAGGAGGAAGGGTTCTCTGCCCACACTAGGAGAGTGTGAAAGGACGAAGGGTTCTCTGCCCACACTAGGAGAGTGTGAAAGAACGAAGGGTTCTCTGCCCAAACTAAGAGAGTATAAAAGGACGAAGGGTTTTCTGCCCACACTAGGAGAGTGTGAAAGGACGAAGAGTTCTCTTCCCTCACTAATGAAAGTATAAAAGGATGA
>NW_021386825.1:0-1986 GCF_001605985.2 Dendrobium catenatum | reverse complement strand
TTGTACTCCAGACTAATGAAGACTTCAAATCAAATTCCAGCATAAGGTATTTTGTAAATTAAAGTATGTATTTTTCATCTTTATTGAGTCTGAGAGAGTGTAGCACACACACACACACTAGGGGAGATCTTTAAAAAATATAAATTTTTTATACTGATAGTACGGGATGAACCAAGTTCATACAAGATGATCAGGTCAGTTATTCTCGTTGGAGAGCAATGGAACGAACAGAAAGTGAAGAAAATTTTTTTCAAGTCCTAATCGTCCGGACAAAATTTCACATTCATCCCTGGACGATGTTCTCTAACTTCTCGCTATTAAACTGTTTGCCCAGACGATTTACCCAGCTCGTCCCATGACGATGTTCTTTAGATCCATGACTTGAACTATTCATCCAGACAATTTACCTAGTTCATCCCAGGACAATGTTCTCTTAACTCATGCCTTGTTGGATTCGTCCAGACGATTTACCAAGTTCGTCCCAGGATTATGTTCTCTGGACCCATGACTTGAACTATTTGTCCAGATGATTTACCTAGTTCATCCCAAGATGATGTTCTTTGGACTCATGCCTTATTCAATTCATCCAGATGAACTTGTACATTCGTCCCAAGACGGTGTCCTCTGTTGCTTAAACATATGGATTATCCTGCAGTTTAGTCCCAATAAACCCTTGATATAACTGTTCGTACCGGACAAACATAGTTCATATGGGACGATTATCGGGTACGAAGTTATTTCATCCTAATGCTCATAGGGTTCGTACGCAATAGTTTTTACACTATTCGACAGACAAAATCACGATCGTACAGGACGATCAAGTACGCACATACTTGTAACTTAGCAATTTTTTGATGGTTTTTTATGTCCTTCATGTAAAAGGTCCATTTAAAATTATTTTTTTATTTTTTTGTCCACTGATCTTCGTGCAAACTGAAGAGAGATTGAAGGAGAGAGTGTGAGAGAGTATTTGAAGGAGATGTCTTACGACTGGAGCGTGAAGGATTCACTTGGTACTCAAAGTTAAGGATCTTTGTTTTTGAATTGTGATTACTTCACTCTTCTCTCTTGTCCTTCCAGATTTATCGTAAGAAGATATTGTCAAGGTGATCCGGTTCTCCGCCGACACTCGAGGAGTGTGAACAGCGAAGGGTACTATGCTTACACTTAGAGAAGTGTGAAAGGGCTAAAGGTTCTCTGCCTACACTTAGAGAAGAAGTGAAAGGATGAAATGTTCTATGCCTACACTTGGAGAGTGTGTACAACGGGAGGTACTCTGCCTACACTTGGAGGGTGTAAAAGGACAACGATTCTCTACCGCACCAGGTAGTGGTGGAAGAGAGTTTTTGTAAAGGCTTCTTCTCCTTGCTGTGGGAGAAAAAGGAGAGACACTAAGTGGTAATAGTGCAATACCTAAATCGGGAGACTTCAGGGAGTGGATGTAGGTCGTGTTTGACCGAACCACTATAAATCTTGTATCTTTTATTTTCCTATGCTTTTTACTTTACTTTTTTTTATTTGAAAGTGTGGATGAAAAATTATTTTTATAAAAAATTCACTAAAATTTTTATCTGTTCAAAAAGAGGCATAATTTTTAAAATTACCAATTCACCCCCCCTCTTGGTTAGCCACTGGGATATAAGCTTAGGTCTAACAACCTAATTCATACTTAACAAAGTTTCAATAAGTGGTATCAGAGCTTAGTTTCAAAGTCATAAGTTTAGACTACTTTTTGATTAACGATCATGGCTATATTTGGAAATCAAAACACACCTAAGGGTTACTCTATAACTAGATCTCCATTGTTCGACAATATTCCTTTTGATTTTTTGAAATATGCATGTCTACATTTTTATAATCACTTGATTACCGTATGTGGATCTTAATTCAGGAAGAGTATATAAAATCACTAGATTAGTTGATGGAATTAGAGTTGAAACACCTTTTATAGATTGAAAAGTAGAAGAACGTGACTTAACACAGCTG
>NW_021386824.1:0-234 GCF_001605985.2 Dendrobium catenatum | reverse complement strand
CCAGTTCTCTCTTTGGGTATTTCCCTCAACCCCCCTATTGCTGGTGCCTTTGGAGCTAAGAAAGTAGTGATCATCCTATAAGATCCCCCAGAATTGCTTCCCCTAATCCCCTTCTCCAGATGCTTCTGGTCCTCAACCAGCTGAGCTAAGCTCCATGGCCTCTCCAAGGTCTCGTGGCCTCATCACCCAAACTGTTGCTCGAACCGGTCACGATACTCTGCCACTGTCCCTTCC
>NW_021386823.1:0-249 GCF_001605985.2 Dendrobium catenatum | reverse complement strand
TTGGTTCTCAATGGCTTGATTTCGATTGTTTTGCGATTGTGATAAATTTACTTTGGTTCATTATTTTATAAAGATAGTTTTTCTTAAGCCAAGTGATGGATAAATTCTTTTTTTTCATATCCAATTAATTCTTTGGATTAGGTCATTGATTTCAAAAGACGATTCTACCCTAAGAAAACATCTGAGCTAAGGGTAACCATGATCGGATATTTTACTATTATATGGATTGATGAGATTGTTAACTCATTA
>NW_021386822.1:0-206 GCF_001605985.2 Dendrobium catenatum | reverse complement strand
TGCAAAGAAGAGCTCCTGCTCTATTTCTAGAATTTTAACTTTGCAAAGAAGAGCTCCTGCTCTATTTCATTTTCATCTACAAAAGCCCTGTTTGGACATTTAAGAATTCATCGGAAAAGCATAAATGTAGCCCGAAAAGCCTCTCTTTTACCTTTGAGAAAAGCGAAGCTCTCCGAAGAGTTCATAGCAGCCTGCATTCTCATGGG
>NW_021386821.1:0-255 GCF_001605985.2 Dendrobium catenatum | reverse complement strand
AATTATTTAACAGAGATTCCCCCACTCGATATTTGATTGAGTGGGGTTTATTTTATTTCTGGGGTACAGACATTCCATAGGGGCAAGCCCCTATGGTTAATTACATCCCAAGTTTTGATTTGAGAAAACTTTTGATTAAACTAGTGGTTTTGCTTTGTTTTTTTTTTTGGAAGTCATTCAAATGTTGGCTAAAGTTTGATCTTTGTTGTTTTAAAATGCATGAAAGTCTTGCTTAAAGGGTTTTGGCCTTTAGGA
>NW_021386820.1:0-373 GCF_001605985.2 Dendrobium catenatum | reverse complement strand
ATTCTCAATCTTCAAATCTTCAGTCTTGTCCTTCTTTTGGGCTCCTTTTGCTTCAAGCTCCTTGGATTCTTTGTACCGGACTACCCAAGTGGATAAGAGGGCATTTCCTTTAAGGGGAAGGCCACTCTTTCCTCTTTGGGTAGGGAGGAGTGTGGCCCAAATTTGGATCTCCAAATAGAAAAGGTCTACTCCCCTTAGGGGCTTCCTTTTTTCTTCGGAGTCCAAGCTTTGGACCTATATATCCCAACTCAAAGCTAACTTTCACAACACTTAATAATTACACTAATTACATTTATTTGAAAATAAAATCTAGACTCACCTGCAGGGTTATCCTATGCAGTTAATAAATAAGATGCAGTTATTCTCAAGCAGT
>NW_021386819.1:0-260 GCF_001605985.2 Dendrobium catenatum | reverse complement strand
TCACATTTATACTTCTTAACATATCAATAATTTTGGATCCATTAATTGGTGTTGGTATTGTCCCATGTTCTTCACAACCATTAAAAGATCGACTATTTTTCTGTCAGGATGATCGTGATCTAAGAACCTCCGATGTCCCATATAACATCTTTTATGACTGAAATGTAACCACTCAGAATATGTACTCTCCTGACAAATAGGGCATGCAAACTTCCCTTTTGTGCTATAACCTGATAAGTTAGCATAACATGGAAAATCAT
>NW_021386818.1:0-425 GCF_001605985.2 Dendrobium catenatum | reverse complement strand
GTTTGAATCATATGTCACATTCAAAAATATAGAGATTATAAAAATATAGACAAGCAAAATTTCTAAAAATCTAATGGAATATTATCAATTAAAGTTGGATTGATTATAAAATAACCCTCCATAATGCTATGAACCAAAATAAGCCATTGATCATTCTTCAAAGTTTTTCTAAAACCTTATTTTGAATCTCGCTTTGATGCAACTTAAAGTCTGTGAGGGTTGTTAAACCTTAAGGAACTAGCCTAGGCTCGCCAAGAGGGTGTGGGTGAATTTGTAATTTAAATATTTTCTTAACTTAAAATAATAATAATATTATTTTTGAAATATTTTTAGAAATTACAAATACCATATTTTAATTACTTATGAAAGTGAACAAGTTTATCAAAAATATTGATTTAACTATGATGTTACATTTATTTATAAAA
>NW_021386817.1:0-260 GCF_001605985.2 Dendrobium catenatum | reverse complement strand
TTTTTGGTTAATCTACTTGTACTCCTTCGCCTAAGCGAGTTGAAAACTAATAATCTTTATTGAATTATCTTGTCTCGACAATAAGCTTTCAAGTGAAATTAAATTGTTTAATCCTTCTTAATTGTCTTAATGAGCTCCTACGCATGTTGGTTTCACATCAGCTTTATAATTATTTTGGCATCTACATCTCTACTATTAATGTGAAATCTGTTTTTTCTAATTAAGGAGAGGCATACATCATGATGACTTCAAAGAGCTTT
>NW_021386816.1:0-214 GCF_001605985.2 Dendrobium catenatum | reverse complement strand
TTTGCATAAGTGTCTTTCAAAAAATCAAAAGAAGAAATAGTCGGAAAAACAGTTATCAACAAATGAAATCTTCGTTTTAAAGCATCAGCAACTTTACCCAAAACCCCAGTTTTATGTTTGATATGAAAAGTGTACTTTTGTAAAAAGGAGACCCATTTGGCGTATCTTTTGTTCAGATTTTTTTTGTGATCCCAAAAATCGTAAAGCCTCGTAA
>NW_021386815.1:0-228 GCF_001605985.2 Dendrobium catenatum | reverse complement strand
CTCCTTGACAGATCTTCTCACAAGAAATCTAGAAGGACGAGAGAAAAGTGTGAAGTAATCACAATTCATAATTAGAGATTCTTACCTTTGAGTACCAAGTGAATCCTTCATGCTCCAGTAGTAAGAATCATCCTTCAAACACTCTCTCACACTCTCTCCTTGACTCTCACTTCAGTTAACATGAATATCAGTAGGCAAAAAGATTAAGTGGCAGTTTATAGAGGACCT
>NW_021386814.1:0-304 GCF_001605985.2 Dendrobium catenatum | reverse complement strand
AACTTTGGATAGAAAACTCCGATTCCAGCCTACTACATGTCTAACTACTCGTATTAAGGTCTAGTATTTTTCTAAGGTGATAGGAGATCCAGATTTAGCCTTTTTTCCATAGTGACCTTTTGGACCCTTAGTCTTGTTCCTAGGAGGACCCGGAACTTTCTAAAATTGGCTTATATCACTTAAACTTTAAATATCAGTATTCTGAGCTCTTAAAATTGACCAGCAAACTGAAATAATTAAAATGTAACCTAATTCACTAATATTTGCATTTCAACAAAAATTTCTTTTTCTGGTCTACAATAGA
>NW_021386813.1:0-200 GCF_001605985.2 Dendrobium catenatum | reverse complement strand
ACCTAGACTGGATTGAACTGAAAAGACATGCAAGAGCTATATTGAACAAAGATCCGGACTTGTACTTTGAAAGAAGTTGAACTATGAAATATTTGATCCTAAATCAAACTTGAATCCAAATAAATAAAAATGTGCAAGTGAGATGGAACTTGATTTATACATCAAGTGAATTGAACTCGAACTGAAGTCAAACTTGGAAC
>NW_021386812.1:0-210 GCF_001605985.2 Dendrobium catenatum | reverse complement strand
ACCAAAACTAGACTTTACTAAGGATCACCTTTGTGATGCATGTCAATTAGGAAAACAAGTGAAGTCCTCTTTTAAGTCCAATAAGGATCTTATGACTAGTAAACCATTGGAAATTTTACACATGGATCTTTTTGGACCAGTAGGAACTGTAAGTCTAAGAGGGAAGGTATACAGATTTGTTATAGTGGATTATTTCTCAAGATTCACTTG
>NW_021386811.1:0-210 GCF_001605985.2 Dendrobium catenatum | reverse complement strand
AATCCTAAAGAAATTATTACCTACCTTGGTATTCCTATTTACTTTAAGAGACTTAAAATTGCTGATTTCTCTCCTCTTATGGAAGAGGTTACCAGAAAGCTTTCTGGTTGTAATGCTAGCCTCCTGTCTCTAGCGGGTAGACTCCAATTTTTAAAGTTCACTCTTTTAAATTTTATTGCATATTGGAATAGGGGTTCTATCTTATCTAAA
>NW_021386810.1:0-303 GCF_001605985.2 Dendrobium catenatum | reverse complement strand
CACAGCCATTAGATGGCAGATCGAACGACTGGGATCAAAGGCGCTCCGATGCCGCGGGATCTAATCCGAGCCATTGATCGAAATCAACGGCTGCGATTTATTCTTCAACCTCCCGCTCATATCCGAGACCGCAAACCTTCTTCGGCGTGATCCGGGCGATCCCGCCAGCGAACTCTAATTAAATTTCACATGGAGGATCAGGACAGTGGAAACCTTCAATCCAACGGTGGAGATCCATTGAGGTGACAGTTTCCTTCGCACTTGACCGGACTACCTAGCTAGGGAGCTCGGGATGAAGGTATT
>NW_021386809.1:0-297 GCF_001605985.2 Dendrobium catenatum | reverse complement strand
GATTAACATCCCAAAAGCCCAAATTAAAATGGCTAAATTTGTTAGAGACCGAAGCTTGAACAATGGCCTCAGAGGCTAAAAAGCTGGAATTATCTTCTACTCCACCATGTATCCTCTTGTTTCTACTTTTCCAAGATAGAAACACCAAAATAAAATAAAGTTTAACCATCATACCTTTCCTGGATACATTATTTTCCAGCCATCTAAAACATTGTTCACTAGAATTGAACAAAGGAAAACCGAATCCCCAATGGTTCAGGTGTTGAATTATCTCTTTGATCTTCAAGCAACCACACA
>NW_021386808.1:0-230 GCF_001605985.2 Dendrobium catenatum | reverse complement strand
CGGGGTGAGATTATTTTTCTCTCTCCATCTTCATATCACTAGTTTTTTTTTTAATTAAAAATTTCATCAATTTTTTTAAACTCAAATTTTAGTTTATAGGAAATTTATGTAAAGCCAATAAATTACATTAGAAGAGAATTATAATATTTAAATTTAAATCAAGTAGCTTAAAATATGCTTATTTTAAATTTGTATATATTTTTGATATATTTTTATAATAATAAGATATA
>NW_021386807.1:0-472 GCF_001605985.2 Dendrobium catenatum | reverse complement strand
GATTTTAACTAGATTTGTGTAACCATTTTCTAATTAAGATATACTATCCTTTGTATCATAAATTAGATATGTGGTTAAGAGCTTGCCATCGATCAAAACCTTTAGATGATAGTACATATTCATGATATGACATATCAATCATGTATAATAGAAGGGTTTCCCTTAAGGATGGACCACTTTACATAGATATCATGTTCCTCAAAACATATCTCTTTTATCAAACATGTATTATAATATGCTTAAGTGTCAACTTACTACGCTATGTTGCAGTTATCCTTACTTAGATAGGATTTTTAGCATGGTTACATATAATTAGGCTATTTTATTTGCTTTTTTTAACATGGGGATATCTCTATTATGCTAAAATTAATCCATGTGATTAGTCAATTATATCAAGGCTTAATTAATAATTGGTGATCATACTATATGACCCTGTTCATACCATACGATGAACCGAGGCTATTTTTGGTCA
>NW_021386806.1:0-223 GCF_001605985.2 Dendrobium catenatum | reverse complement strand
ATATTTCTGCCAAAAACCCACAGGAAATACAAATTTTCCAGCGAATTTTGTCCCTCTAGATCACCCTATTTTACTGTAGTGATCTTAGCCCTCTTCATTATTTTTTTTAATCAACTCTTAAGCTTTCCATTGTTTCTTTCTCATATGTTCTTCAATTTTTTACAGTTTTAAGCAGGAATTTTTTTAAAATCTTTTTGTCTGCGCACTTAATGACTTAGTTTTA
>NW_021386805.1:0-305 GCF_001605985.2 Dendrobium catenatum | reverse complement strand
ATAGCAAATCATAAACTACTAGAAATTTCACGCCTCCGGATCGCCAATTTCTAACAACAAAATGGTCTTTTTTTGTAGTAATATAAATCATAAAATGCTAAATCTTTTTTTGATTGATTTCATACTAATACAAATATTCCTATATAAAGGCAAGATTAGGGGTGTCAATTTCGGGTCACAGGTCGGGTTCGGGTCGAACCCGGAACTAACCCGGGTTCAAACGGGTCGACCCTAACCCTACCCGGGTAGGAAAACGGATCGGAAATCCGAACCCAAACCCGACCCGGCGGGTTGCGGGGTTGACC
>NW_021386804.1:0-241 GCF_001605985.2 Dendrobium catenatum | reverse complement strand
TACCGTTACTACATTATCTTCATTGACGATCACACTCGTCACTCCTGGCTATATTTCATGCATACTAAGCAAGAGGCTCTAGCTAAATTCAAATTGTTCTTCTCTCTAATCAAAACTCAATTTCATCGCACCCTGCAGGCTCTACGCTCCGACGGTGGTGGGGAATTTACGAGCACATCCTTCCGAAACTTTCTACTAGAACATGGCATACGGCAACAACTATCCTGCCCCCATACACCGG
>NW_021386803.1:0-291 GCF_001605985.2 Dendrobium catenatum | reverse complement strand
TGTTTGGGAGCTTGTAGAAAGACCAAAGGGACAAAATATAGTGGGAACCAAATGAGTCTTTAAGAATAAGGTGAATGATTCTGGTGTGGTGGTTACGAATAAGGAAAAATTGGTGGCTAAGGGATATAACCAAATAGAAGGGATAGATTTTGAGGAGACCTTTACCCCTATAGTTAGATTGGAAGCCATTAGAGTGTTATTAGTCTTTGCATATTATAAGAGATTTAAGTTTTTCTAAATGGATGTTAAGAGTATCTTTTTAAATGTGATAATAAAATAGGATGTGTTTGT
>NW_021386802.1:0-221 GCF_001605985.2 Dendrobium catenatum | reverse complement strand
TTGTAATAGAGCGGGCTCCAAGACCCTACGAGTGTAAACTCCAATGAATATAAGTTGCTCTTCATTAATGTTCGTCATTTCTTTGGCCAATTTGGCCAGACAATCTTCTTTAGCATTCTGTCCTCGAGGAACTCGAGCCATTTTGACATTTGGTACTTGCTTCAAAAGGTCAAAGACTCGCTGATGATAGTGGGCCAATTCGACTTTACCAACCTTATAAA
>NW_021386801.1:0-372 GCF_001605985.2 Dendrobium catenatum | reverse complement strand
TGATATTTCATTAAAAAGATTTCTTAACCAAATTATTCTAACATCAATCATAGCTCAAACTTTCAACATTTATTTCATCCATTATCTTTTACCTTACCTACCTTATGTTACGACCCGGCCCGGATGCTCGATTTAACGAGGCAGGAACTAAAATCGGACGGTAGAATCAAATCAGTATAATTCATAAATAATATAATATAAGACTTTCTCAAGTTTATCAAAGAGCCAGTATTTCAAAATTTATTCGAATTCTACACTTCTACACATTTGTATTAAATCATAAATTAATTGTTGTCATTTGCACGCCATCTTCTATAGAAGAACTCTTCCCTTTCGGCCATTTCTAAAACTTTGGAATTTTCCTAAAAAATT
>NW_021386800.1:0-285 GCF_001605985.2 Dendrobium catenatum | reverse complement strand
CTATGCTTAGAACAAACAAATCTTCAAATACACTACATAAACAAAGAGTTTCACAAAAAAACCTACAAAACCACTTTATAAATCACATATATTTACTTCTCTAAGAAAAATAAACAATAAGCAACATAAATCTAACTAATTTAACATAAAAAATGCATAAAATAACTTCACATTACCTGATCCGGCGACGAACGGGCGGAGGCGGAGCAGCAAGATCTGGAAATGGCGAAGAGGAGAGTGTCTGATCTGGATCGGGAAAGGGAAAGGCGAATAAATGAGTTAAGC
>NW_021386799.1:0-238 GCF_001605985.2 Dendrobium catenatum | reverse complement strand
CAAGTAGAGGAAAGGAATAATCCATCATACACCATCAAAACGAAAGCAAAAGAGACATTCAAATCCAAAGTCCGGAGATCCAAAAATTGGCACCATAGCAGCAAGCCCAAGGCTCCAAAGTAGCCGCCACCAAGCTAACAAAAAATATATATATTTTGGATTTTCTCTTTCTTCGTTTACCCACCCAAATGATAGTATCAAACATACCACCATCCTATTCAAACACTTCTTCTTCATC
>NW_021386798.1:0-918 GCF_001605985.2 Dendrobium catenatum | reverse complement strand
TTTTCATACGTTTTGGGCTGAATTCCTGTAGAAAACAACAACTTTCTTGTTGTTTTCTCCACGTGGAGAGCTAGGAATACTTGGATCTAAGTATTTCCTATCACAATCATAAAGAGAAAAAAATCCTACTAGCATAATATCCCAACTACAGTACATAGTAAAAGAAAATAAAATGCCAGGCAGTAGTCGGACCCAAAAAATAAGCCATAGCTTAAATAGTCTTTAAAACCCAGATAAACATCCATGCCCAAAAAATCAGCCATAGCTTGGAAGTCTTGATGATCCAGGCATAAACTCATAACCTACAAAAAATAAGCAAAATTGTCCCACAAATACCAAACTATAATATGACATAATAAATAGAAATATTACCAACCAAGGATACATTCCAAAGGATATGATAAAAGTTTTGTCGAGAAGTACCACCAAACAGCCAAGCATCCAGCCAACAAACCCAATGTGGGCAAGTAAAAATAAAATAGAATAGCGGATCGACATCAGAGCAAGACCAACACAGGATAGACTTAACAACAACCATCAAATTCCACAGATATATAAACAGGGGTGAATCAGCTAACCACCCAAAAAGAGGGCTAGTTGGGTAGCCAGATAATAGAGGAACTAAGCAATAAGGAAAAACACATACCTCAAACAAATACCAAATAAAACTAAATTAAAGGTAAAATAGGAGGAAACTTGCAACATACTACCTATAACAGGCCCACAAGAAATCCAACCAGACACCACCAAAAAATAAAACTCCATTGGCCACAAACCAGCAAAAAGGAGATGCAAAACAAGAGTAACAACCAACATAGGCACACATCAGAACAAACAAAACAAACCAAACTAAACCAAATAAAATAGCTCTTATCTTTATTAATAGTCAAACCACTAGTTTTTTGAAATTGTACAATA
>NW_021386797.1:0-363 GCF_001605985.2 Dendrobium catenatum | reverse complement strand
GTGTCATTGAGAGTTTGTATGTCAGCTCGATATTTCACTTTTATTCAGGATTTTAATGAATGACCTTCATTCATTGACCTCTTTATTTGCAGGGGATACATGTCTTCTACGACGACCTCCTGGAAGTATTTTGCAGAAGATCTATTGTTTCTGCATCGAATTCACCCTTTCACCAATCTCGGGTGGTATTGATGTATCTGCACTTGTTTGTGGGGGCGAATCCTTCTTTATTGGTCTCCCGTATTGCCATCTTAATCAACAGGCATTGTTGTTCGTGAGTGAACCAACATTTCACTTATATTTGGGATTTTAATGAATGACTTTCATTCATTCATTCATTGACCTCCGCCTGCATAATCAAAC
>NW_021386796.1:0-759 GCF_001605985.2 Dendrobium catenatum | reverse complement strand
ATATGAATCTAGAATAATCATCCACAATTACAAATCCCTATACCTTACCTCCTAAACTTACAATTCCAACTGGTCCAAAAAGATCCATATGTAATATCTCCAATGGTTTACTAGTTTTAAGATCCTTATTGGACTTAAAAGAGGACTTCACATGTTTTCCTATTTGACATGCATTGCAAAGGTGGTCCTTTGTAAAGTCTAGTTTTGGTATACCTCTCAATAGGCTCTTTTGGGTAATCCTCCTAAGGTTTTTCATGCTAGAGTGACAAAGTCTCCTTTGCCAAAGTCATGATTCTTCTGAAATAGTTTTTAAACAAAAAAAAGTATAAGTTTTTATATAATTTAAGTCTAGTATATACACATTATTTACCCTTATACCATTCAAAACATCATTATCATTTAGGCTTAATATGTAGCTAGTAGGAAAAAATTTTACACAGTATTCTTTATCACATAACTGGCTAATACTTAATAAATTTACTTTAAGCCTTTTATAAGTAGTATATTTTCAAAAAAAGGTTTTTAAGATTTCCAATCATACTTGATCCTACTACCTTCCTTGTGATGTTATCTCCAAGTGCAATCTTGCCTCCACTCCTGGCTTCCAGCGATATGAATTGAGCAGCATCTCCAGTTATATGCTTTGAGCAACCGGTGTCCAGGTACCATATGCTATCACGAGGCCTAGTGTGAGAGCGATCCTATAAAATCATCAAACGTTAGACCTGAGAACCCAAATAAGTTTGGGTTCACCTTTTT
>NW_021386795.1:0-1205 GCF_001605985.2 Dendrobium catenatum | reverse complement strand
ATGTGAATCTTGTGTACATGTCAGAGATAGATTCATTTGGTTTCATGCGAAACAATTTACAGTCATGTAACAAGATATTGAATCTTAATTGCTTAACCTCATTTGTCCCTTCATAAGTTATACAAAGTCTATCCCATATGTCCTTTCCACTTTTACAAGTAGAAACCCGCATGTAGTCTTCAGATTTTAAAGCACAAAAGAAACTATTTAGACATTTAACATTTAATTGTGCTAAGTAACATTCTTCTATAGTCCAATCTGCAAAAGGTGTTTCTACCATAACTCCATCAACTAATCTAGTTGGTTTTGTGTATCCATCCTGGACTAGCATCCACATTCGATAATCAAGTGACTGTAAGAAAGTAGACATGCGTGTTTTCCAAAAATTAAAAGGAATATTGTCAAATAGTGGAGGTCTAATGATAGAGTAACCTTCAGGTGTGTTTCGGTTTTTGAATGTAGTCATCTACGTTAATCAAAAGTAGTTCAAACTTATGATTTTCAAAATGAAGCTCTGATACCACTTGTTGAGTCTAGTAATTAGGTTGTTAAGCCTAAGTTAATGTCCCAAAGGCTACCAAGAGGGGGGGTGAATTGGTAGTTTAAAAATTTAAGCCCTCTTTTAAAATTATGTTGAACCGAAATATATATTATTTCTTTTAAGTTTTGTAGAAAAAGTTTTTCAACCATAGAGTTTTTAAAACTAAGAATTAAAATGCGGAAACGTAAAAACAGTAAAGTAAATGACACCAGATTTATAGTGGTTCGGTCTAAAACAAGACCTACATCCACTCCCCAGAGGCACCCTCTGAGTATTGCACTAATACCAATAGTGACTCTCCTTTTGCACCCACAGCAAGGCGAAGAAGCCTTTACAACACACTCTTTTCACCACTCCACGGTGCGGCAGAGAACCGTCGTCCTTTTACACAATCCCTAGTGTTGGCAGAGAACCGGCGACCTTTTACACAATCCCCAGTGTTGGCAAAGAACAGTTCATCCTTTCATACTCTCCTAGTGTAGGCAGAGAACCCTTTGGCTATTCATACTCTCCTAGTGTAGGCAGCAAACCTTTCGGCTATTCATACTCTCCAAGTGTAGGCAGCAAACCCTTCGGCTATTCACACTCTCCAAGTGTAGGCAGCAAACCCTTTGTCTGTTCACACTCACAAAGTGTCGGCAGAGAACCGGATCTCCTTGACAGA
>NW_021386794.1:0-372 GCF_001605985.2 Dendrobium catenatum | reverse complement strand
TTTTACTAAATGGACTTTCGATGAAAGAGATTTAGCCTAATTGAATGCAAAATGTTTAAATTATTTTTTCTGTGCTTTGAAATCTGAGGATTATATGCGTGTTTCTACTTGTTCAACTGGTAAAAAGATTTGGGATAGGTTATGTATCACTTATGAAGGAACCAATGAAGTTAAATAATCTCGTTTGAATATTCTCATGCATGACTACGAACTTTTTCGTATGAAATCATTTGAATCTGTTTCTAACATGTATACTAGATTTACACAGATAGTCACTTCACTGCATGCATTATGAAGAGAACTTTCAAACTATAAAAAAGTAAATAAGATTTTGACATGCTTGCCTTCGTCATATGATGCTAAAATCACTGC
>NW_021386793.1:0-1654 GCF_001605985.2 Dendrobium catenatum | reverse complement strand
ACCCCAACAAACGGCCACCAAGAGCAACCCAAGCGACTTGGTATCAAATCCAAGTAAAGAAAAGAAATAACCTGCAAACAACATGACGTAAAAAAGAGAAGAGGACAGTAGAGCATCACCTCTCCCACAACCAACAACAAAACCCAACAAAATTGACCAGCATTACCCAAAACCGGCCCAAAAATTAGGCAACCATCAACAAAAATACCAATTAAAAAAAAAACCCACACAACCAGACAACAAAAAGCTAATTTCAAGATTTTCTCCTATGACGTTTACTGCCACTAGATAATACTTTCTCAACAACCTGACATACATTTAAACCATACAAATCTTGAAAATACTCTCTTGCTCATCAGAAAATTATCTTGATCGGCACAAATCTCAAGGCAAAAAATCAAGTTGGAAACTAAATTCGGGATCATCTGAACTCCAATTTTAGCAAACTAACTTAACTTCTCAGAAATACGAACCCAACGACACAAAATTCGACTTAATCCAAGCTGATATAGGTCCAAATCGTAGACTCAAAGCATCTTTGGAAGATTCAAACTATAATTTGGATTACCAAACAATTTCCAAAAGTGACATGCTTATAGTCGAATAGAGCGGCTTGACGAAACAATTTTCGTCCATCATTGAACTTCCATATGACGTCGGACTTTCGCCCATCTTCGGACTTCCGACCTCCGTCGGCAGCCGACTACGGTTCATTCAACCTCGGTCGCCAACTACAGTCCTTCCAACATCCGTCGCCCGACGATTAGGGGGAGGATGAGGGGGTCCCCGAAGCAAGGAGGGAAATAAGATAGGAGATGAGGAGAAATCAGAGATTTCAAGATTTATTTTGCCACCAAGCTCCTCTTCAACCTCCTCTCGGCCACCGACCGACGCCGGACTTCCCGTTGTTAGACTTTCGTCAGATTCCTACCCAACATCAGAATTCTACCAAACCCCAGAATTCCACCCGTGGCCGGATTTTTACCTGACGCATGACTTTCACCCGTTGTCAGACTTTTGCTCGACGTCGGACTTCCACTAGTCGTTAGACTTCTGCCTGTTGTCGGATTTTCGACGAAGTTCTACCCGACGTCGAACTTCGGCTCGTTGTTGAACTTTCATCGAACTTATACTCGACGCCTAACTTTCGCTCGCCGCCGAACTTTTGCCATGTCATCGGACTTCTACATGGCACCGAATTTCCACCTGTCGCTGGGCTTCGCCCGTTGCTGGACTTCTATCTGATGCCAGACTTCCACCTGTCGCCGGATATCTGCCCGACACCAGACTTCTGCCCGTCAATGGTCCTTCTGACCTGTCGCTAGACAACGGTCCTTCTAACTTCTGTCACCCACCAACTACGATCCTTCTTATCTCCATCACCCTCCGACTACGGTCCTTTCGACCTCCATCGCTAGACAATGTTCTTTCCGACCTTCGTCGCCCACCGACTATGGTCCTTTCAACCAAATGAACACGTCAACAATAATTCTTCATAATTCGACCATGTAACACACACTATATGATGTATATTTGTTACATCAAGCCAATGCATTCCCTCCAATGAATGGCCTAATTTGTAATCAACTGCAAGTAATAGTGACTTCATTCAAATTGGGCTAGGCCCCGTAGTTTTTCCCCTTTTTAGGATTTT
>NW_021386792.1:0-205 GCF_001605985.2 Dendrobium catenatum | reverse complement strand
ACAAATGAAAGCTTTCTAAGCTTTAGCATCTTCTTCGGTAGGATTGCCAGAGGTCAAAGGAAGATGTTCTATAGGAGATATGGAAGCAAAAACTAGCTCTACACCCTTTTAGGGGACAGGTTTCCTATAGTTTGGGTGCAGGATAAATACAAGAATCATGATTATGTGCATATAACATTTTAAAGAAATACAAAGAAATATCCTC
>NW_021386791.1:0-212 GCF_001605985.2 Dendrobium catenatum | reverse complement strand
ACTGCCTTGCCTAAAAAAATCATTATATTATTTTTTAAATAATTTGTCATCTATCTATTTTTTTTATCTTTATTACAAAAAAATTTAAGCAATTAACCCTTACCCCTCCCATAAAAGTTTTAAAATACTATGATTTTTATACAATTACCTCCAACAAATAGTAAATATAATTCATTATTTTAGTTATTCATTGGAATTCCAAAAATATCATT
>NW_021386790.1:0-229 GCF_001605985.2 Dendrobium catenatum | reverse complement strand
GCTCTGATACCACTTGAAAGTTCGTTAGGGATGTTATGCCCTCTTGAACTTAGTCCCAAACTAATTAAAAGAAGGGAGGTGAATTGGAAAACTTTAAAACCAAAACACAATCCAAATCACCACAATAAAAAATGCAGAAATTAAAATGCGGAAGTAGTAAAAAGAAAGAACACATCGGATTTATAGTGGTCTGGTCAAACCTTGACCTACGTCCACTCCTTGGAGGCAC
>NW_021386789.1:0-1428 GCF_001605985.2 Dendrobium catenatum | reverse complement strand
ACGCTGGAATAGCTTTACGGCTTTGGTTCCGCACGGGAGGTTGAAGATATAATCCTAGCCATTTGATTTCAATCAACAATTCTGATTAAATCACATGGTTCCAAAGGCTATTTGAGCCTGACTGTTCGATCGTCCATCCGATGGCTGCAGTTAATTCGACTGTTATCCAGTCAGTCATTAATGATTGCCTCGCCAATCATGACGTGACGCGTTTAAAGTGCCGGCTGACTGGGGAATTTGGGGAAACTTCAAAATTTTATCTCCTTATACACTTGACTAAATTAGGTGTTCTTAAACTTATTGGACAGATCTCAGGGAGATCTACAAAATCCATATAGTTCTAGGCTCTAATTACATTTGTATAAAATTTAATTTCAGTTTTAATGTTTTATGCATTATTGCATTTATTTGTTAATTTGAACTACTAGAACTTGGGAATTTGGGAGAGTGAATTTGGGCATGTCCCTAACATGTCCAATTTTTCTCTCCCCTATTTGAAGTGTTTAAGGGAAATATCATGCCAATTTTGGTTTAAGGGTCATGGTTTTACCCTTAAATTCAAATTGCAACCATGATCTATCCAATGAGAATCAGGGTCTGATTTTGAGTGTGATGATAATGTTTAGTATAAGAAGTTTAAGGCCAGTCATTTTGCCGCAATCTAACCCTAGGATAGCTCTCTAAGATTTTTCTCAGGTGATTTAGAGATCACTTTAGGTGGCTTGGTTAGCCACCTTAGGGAATTCCATTTGAGCTCAAACTTGGTGTGTTTAGGCCCTGAGATCAGTTAATCTCATGGTCCAAATTTCACTATTTTTGGTGCCCATTTGGTCCACCAATTAGAAACCAAAAAAGTCCCTCCTTAGAAATAACCTAAATCTTTATTAATTCATTAATTTTTTTTTTAATTCCAAAAATTTTATTATAGGACCCTAACTAACCATAATTTAACCCTTAATCAGTGAAAATTAAAACTCCTTTAATTTAACATTAAAATCCACCTTAATTTAATTTTAACCAAAATCAATGTTTAATCATATTTTAATTAATTAAAAATCCCAAAATTGGGGGAAACTTCAAAATTTTTTCTCCTAACACACTTGGCAAAATTAGGTGTTCTTAGACTCGTTGGACATATCTTAGAGAGATCTACAAAAGCCCGATAGTCCCATGCTCTAATTGCATTTTTATAAAATTTAATTTTAGTTTTAATGTTTTATATATTATTGCATTTATTAGTTAACTTAAATTCACCAGAGCTTGGGATGTTTTCAAACCTACAAAATTTGATTAGTCAAAAAGTTAACAATTTGGTCAACCTTAGTACAAAATTGTGTCAAAACTTCAAAAAATCATAACTTTTTATATAAAACTTCAAATTGAGTGTGCTAATAGTCTAACAACTCGTATTAAGGTCTAATATTTATT
>NW_021386788.1:0-329 GCF_001605985.2 Dendrobium catenatum | reverse complement strand
GACCCGGCTACTCCGTCGCACCGGGGAAAGTGAAAGTGATTTTATAAGAGCTTCTCCACCTAGTTGTGGGGGCTAAAGGAGATTCACTAAAGATTTAGTGCAATACTCGGAGGGTGGCTCTGAGGAGTGAACGTATGTCAGGTTGGATCGAACCACTATAAATCTGGTGCATTCTTTTTTTATTTTCTTTTACACTTTATTTTTAGTACGATTAACTGCTTGGGTGAAAACTCTGATTAATCTTTTATAATTAATTTAATTTATTTCAATTGCAAGATATAAAAAAAAATTCTTTTACTTAAATGTTTTTTAAATATTTAATTCCCCCC
>NW_021386787.1:0-390 GCF_001605985.2 Dendrobium catenatum | reverse complement strand
CTTTCCTCTTATATATCTCCTTTAAGTATATCCTTGTTTTTATATTGTATTTGGATTTATCTTTGATGTCCATGCATGTATTAAATATATTATCAAAAATATTTTCTATAGAGTAAAATTATATATATATATCAACTTAATCTTATATTTTTTTATTCTGTGGCAAAGGTGGGATGTGTATGATAAAAGTGTTTTTATGCCTCTGCTTTTGATGGATATGTAATAACACCTTATTATAAGATGTGATCATTATGCCATCTCATATGTGCAGCATATCTCATGAATACATATAATCATTGTACTCTAGGAATTATGAGTAAGTAAAATATCCTGCTTACTTATACTTCCTTCACCTTTTTTTTTTCATCATAGATTTTGGTTTAAATCTTG
>NW_021386786.1:0-2750 GCF_001605985.2 Dendrobium catenatum | reverse complement strand
AGCAGCTTGGGTTTTTAGGAGAGAGAAAGAGAAGTGAGAGAAGAGAAAATCTGATTTTTGGGCGACTTCGCGCATTTTTCGTTTGTCGACGTAGTTGGAAAAGTTGTTTGTCTCAAGGTAAGATACATAATGCCGATCTCAATTTTCAAAAAATGTGCAAGTTTTGACGAATATTTCGATTAAAAATTTGTATCCGTTAATGAAAAATGGGGATAACTTTGCATCGGTAAAATTTTCACCTCTTAACTTTTTGTATGTTATAGAGATTACGATTATTCACATTTTAAATATTTTCTAGAAATTTTTCACCGGGGGTTTTGAAATTTGCGGGGTTTTTAGTGAATAGAAAATTATCAGGATGTTGAAAAAATAGTGTTGTAGTACAATAAAAGTCTTAAAACATTGTTGATGCGGACATCCAACCGTCCATGGCTATCCGAGGAGCTGAAGATCAACGGCTGTTATCGTCCCACGTTATCTTATATTTTAGTTGTAATTTTTAAATTTTTATTATGAATTTTCCTTTTTTATCCTCGCTTAAGAGAGTCGTCCTATGTAAGCCTTAGGGGCATATGTGTCTTATTTTAGTTTCTTAGGCCTATATATAGAGGCCCTTTCTTATGTAATGGGATGATGAATTGTTAATGAAAATTTATTTTTTGCGTTCGCTTTGTGAGTTCCATCTTTAGATCTTTTAGTGAGTTCTTTTTCTTTTGAGATCTCTTAGTGAGTTCTCTACTTTGTGTTATCTTTGTGAGTGCATCCCTCTCTCAAATCTCTTAGTGAGTTTTGGGAAGAGCTAGATCTCTTTGTGAGTTCTAGATCTTCCTCCATTTTTTCTTTGTGATCAATTAGTGTTAGAATTCAAGGAGAATCCGTCCGGATCGCATTCTTTCTTGAACTCCATCCCTCACCCGTTTCCACCTAGCACTTCCGCCGGCCACCTTGGGCCGCCCAGGCCACCAGTCACCACCACCTTAAAATTGGTCCAAGCCGCCGCCCCCTCTTCCCCAATTTTCCTTCCCCACCACTCCACCCGCCGGCCCCTCTTGGAGTTTTGAATTTGAAATTCAAAACTCTCATGAAACTTTGATACTTTCCTAATTTAGCTCCTTAATTTGAGGTCTCCAAATTAATTAGATTTCAATTTGAATTTGAATTCAAATTGGTCTTAATTAATACCCTCTTATTAGGAAACTTCCCTAGCTTAAAAACCTGAAATATATTTAAGATTTTTATTTAAAGCTTTGTTAGTCAAGTGGTCCCCACCTACTTAAGTTAAACATTTTCTCCCTCTCTATGCTTGGCCGGCCTTCTCCTTATTGTTTTTCTATTTAATTGCCACATCACCACCTCTTAAATGCTCCTAAATACCTTTCCTCTCAACGTAACTGCAGCTTTCATTCCAGATTTCAAAATCTAAGATGGGAAATCAGGATTATTCTCTCTCATTCATTATTAACTCCAACAGATTTGGGAAAGAATTCCCAAATCTGAGAATTCCCAAAATCTCAGGCAATTAAAGCATAATTTAATTCCTACCCCTTCACGTGAAACGGAGCCATCAATTCCTTCCATAGGCTGAGAGTGGCATTAGGAGATTCTGGTCTCAACCAGCCGCCTCCTCCTTCATTGTTTGCTTGGAATTATTTCTCCAAAATCTCTCTGCTGCTGGCCGAACTCCCCATGCTCTTTTCCTGGGTTGTCTCTCCTCAACTCTCTCTCTCTCACTCAACACCTTAGTGGAATCAAGGCGTGAAGGCTCCTTCAAATTTCCCTTGATCCTAAGCCATTCCTCTCAGGTTTTGAATAAGAAACCTGAAGAAAATTTCAGATTTCCTGAAGAGTATTTTTTCAGCTTTTTGAAGAGGAGATCCTCTCCATAGCAAAGCCTCCGCTTACGTTTCACATCAATTGTTTTACACAATCCATGATAATGATAATTTGATAATTTTTTGAAAAATATGCATTTTTGCCCAGTTGGATTTTCTCTTTTTTACCTTTATACAATATTGTGAATTTTAATACATGCTCAATTACTCTTTAATTGTTATAATGTGATGATATATGTGCATATGTGATTAAATTATATCTGTTGGGAGCCATATGAGGCCAGAATCCTTTAAGATTCTGTCTGTGTTAGAAAATTTCTGGGAGGTATAAGGGGTCAGAATCCTTTGAGATTCTGCCTGAGATAGGGATATCTGATTTGTTCTGGTGTTATAAGTACAAATAAAAATGGAGTTATAAGGGGCCATAATCATTTGAGATTCTGTCTAGGTCCGGGAAATGTGATCTGAACTACTCTGTGATATGAACTTCAATTTATTCATTTGGTTTGTCTGCTATTTGAATTATAGAATAACTGCTATGCATTTATTACATTTTTTCAGTTTTGTGATTCTTAGTTCAGTGATTTATTTAAACTGTAATTAACTGTTTTTTAAATATTCAGTAAAATATTTGATAAAAGAATATTTGAAAATTTAAATTGATTTGTGTGGCTTGCTGAGCTGTTGTAGCTCACTCTGGTTTTACTTTTGTTTTCAGGATATGGGAAGGGAAAGAGGTTGTGGACTAGCTGTTCAGAATTAGATCTAAGGTCATAGGTATTTGTTACGCCGGCTCAGGAGGGGCCGGCTGGACCGGTCCAACCCGGACCGGTCCACTGCTACTCCAGGCGGAGAAAGCAGACGGGGCGGAAAAACGCGAAGTCCACGTAGGCGGCTTGGGGGGGAGATTAGGAGGGA
>NW_021386785.1:0-274 GCF_001605985.2 Dendrobium catenatum | reverse complement strand
TCAGGAGCAATTACTTTCCAGGTTATGAATCTTTTTTTCTTCAACACAATTTGGTTTCATCCTTACCCTCATCCATCTCTACAATAAGGAAACATTTAACTATTTTCTAGCCAACATGTCCTTCAACACTGACCACTCTACAGTCCGTTCTTTTGTCTTCAAACAAAAAGTAGAAATCACCAAAGAAGACTTAGAAACATTTCTGCACTTAAGAACTAACGGATCTAGAGCACATCACTTGATTACCACTTATGATTATGAATGATATCAAATA
>NW_021386784.1:0-205 GCF_001605985.2 Dendrobium catenatum | reverse complement strand
CGTTGGATTCGTATTTCCGAGACACTCAGTTTGACTATAAGTTTGTTGAAATCGGAGTTCATATGGTATATGAATTAATTTTTGAAGTTTCCAACTTGATTTTGCTTTGAGATTAGTGCCTGATCAAGATAATTTTTGTATGATATATCAGTTGTCCCCCTATTTTTGGACGTCGAAACTCTAGGAGTCCAAAATATGCAGTATA
>NW_021386783.1:0-330 GCF_001605985.2 Dendrobium catenatum | reverse complement strand
ATTAGTGTTCTTATTTTTCATTTTGTTATTTATTTTTTGCTGTGATATTTACAAATAAAAAATATAATATAAATAAAATAAATAATATAAAATAATTTTAAAATTTAAAATTAATTAAAAAATAATATAAAATAATTTTAAAATTGAAAATTAATTAAAAATATTTTCTCATAAAAAATAAAAGAAGGGCACGGAGTGAGGGGGAGATCTATGCAGGGAATTAAGCATTAATTTGAAAATCTAAATCTAACCAACATTACAGGAAAATTGGCCAATACTGATGGATTTTTTGATAGAACTAGCAATTTTTGGTAGTTATTAAAATTTTTG
>NW_021386782.1:0-1096 GCF_001605985.2 Dendrobium catenatum | reverse complement strand
TCCGCCCTCAAGCTCTAATGTTGCTCTAGTTACTGAAACTGACTCCTCATCTACAGTAAATCCATGGTATCTAGACAGTGGTGCTTCTGCCCATTTGACACCGGACTCTCACTCACTTCAGCAATCTACTCCATACAATGGCCGAGATCAAGTCTTTGTTGGCAATGGTAATCCTCTTCCCATACAGAATGTAGGAAATGGCATTCTTCCCACCCCTACCCATAAGCTTTCTCTCACTCCTCTCTTTCATGTACCCCGCTTAACTCATCGACTCATCTCCATCTCTAAACTCATGAAAGATAATAACTGCTCTATAACGTTTGACAAATCTGGTTTTCGTGTCAAGGATACGAAGACCAAGCAGTCTCTACTCCGCGGACAATGCCGTAATGGCTTATACCCCGTCCCCTATCCTCCATCCATCGTCGCCGCGTCTACAACTGTTGCTTCTTCCCCTGCAGCTCTTTCCTGGCATCGGCGGCTCGGGCATCCAAATGTCAAGACAATGGCTGCATTATGTAAATCCTGTGTAAATCCTGTTTCTTTCTATTTCTATTTCTTCTTTACACTCTTTATGTAAATCCTGTGCTCTTGCAAAGAGCCACAGGCTTCCCTTCTCCCCCTCAACTCATGTATCTCGCTCTCCATTAGAACTAATTCATATGGATGTTTGGGGTCCTTCCCCCGTGTTATCTTATGATGGATTTCGCTATTTTCTTCTCATAATTGATGATTATACTAAATATTCATGGATTTTTCTCCTTAAACAAAAATCTGAAGTAGCTCTCTGTTTAATCCGTTTTGTAACTTCAATTGAAAAACAACTCAACTCTACGGTACGCACATTGCGCAGTGATGGTGGCGGTGAGTTTCAAAACACCAATTTACGGACATACGTAGCTCACCGTGGCATCACACATCAAACTACCTGTCCTTATACCCCTCAGCAAAACGGAGTTTCCGAACGAAAGAATCGTCATCTCTTAGACACGGCTCGAGCTCTTCTCATAGATGCCCAGTTACCTCATGCTTTTTGGTCCGATGCCATACTTACTGCTTCTTTTCAAATTAATAGATTACCCTCCAAAACTACCTC
>NW_021386781.1:0-348 GCF_001605985.2 Dendrobium catenatum | reverse complement strand
TTTTAATGGGTGGAAATCTTATTTTTGTCCTAAGAGCCTACCGCATCAAAAGTCCAAGCCACTCCCAAGCAAAAGCAAAGAAATAAACCTAGGAAAAAGAAGCATTTCTATTGCGCACCCAGTAAACACTTCAACACATGCTTTTATTTATGAATAAAGTACAAGTAATGAAAAGAGTCCACATTATTACAACCAGATTTGGCAGCTGAGTTGCCTGCCATTATACAACCCATTCAAATTTACATACTCTACTTGTGGGGTTCTTCAGGCTCTTGACTTTTGAATGGACATTGGGCTTCACCTTTGGCAGATACATCCTTCTAGTCCACTTCATCCTTTTGCTCCAAA
>NW_021386780.1:0-209 GCF_001605985.2 Dendrobium catenatum | reverse complement strand
ATGTACCTAGCGGTACTGAGCGGTACCGAGCATGTACATAGCAGTACCAAGCAAATACCTAACTGTACCAAGCATATACTATGAGGTACCGAGCATGTACCTAGCAGTACCGAGTAAATACCTAGCTATACCGAGCATATACTGAGCTGTACCGAGCATGTACTGAGTGGTATTGAGCATATATTTGAGGCGTACGCCTCAGCCAGAAT
>NW_021386779.1:0-223 GCF_001605985.2 Dendrobium catenatum | reverse complement strand
GATATGGAAATAGTCCTGGCCGATCAGTACAAATTCCGTGAGATCGGCCAGAGCATCACCCTGAATGCAATCTAGACGATTGAAAATTGGCTTGATCGTCCCGGACGCCACGATCGTCCAGGCTGATCAGTTCAAATCAGAAGAAAATTGTCCAGAGCATCGCTCTGAATTCAAGCTGTTCGATCCCGATCGTCCAACATCAATCACTCTTCCTAACCCAACG
>NW_021386778.1:0-344 GCF_001605985.2 Dendrobium catenatum | reverse complement strand
AATTAAATAATAAGTAAAATAATTAAATAATCAATATTTAAAATTACTCAAAATATATATCATATTTTAAATTGATTTTATTTTTAAATTAAAGGTCTTGAAAATCTGAGTAATTTGATATATAATACTTAATTTTATGAAAAGTATTTAATTTTTAATTTCTTTGAAGTTTTTGGTAATTAAATGGTTTTAATTTTAATTAAAACCCTCTAATTAATAGGTGGCGGTGGACTGGACAATTGGCGAGCTCGGATTCGTCCAGTGGAGTGTGGAGACGGTGGGCAATCATTTGTAATGATTGTGCTGCCGCGCAATCCATGCAAATGATTACAGTGGCGGCGATG
>NW_021386777.1:0-219 GCF_001605985.2 Dendrobium catenatum | reverse complement strand
ATGTTTCTATCACTTATAATTCCAGGGCCACATAATCAAAAATTAAATATTGACGTATTCTTATAACCTCTGATTGATGATTTAAGTTTATTATGGGAAGAGGGAGTAAGTACATATGATATCTCCACCAAACAGAATTTTACAATAAGAGCAGCATTACTTTGGACAATTAGTAACTTTCTTGTATATGATATGCTCTCAGGTTGGAACACTTCAGGC
>NW_021386776.1:0-256 GCF_001605985.2 Dendrobium catenatum | reverse complement strand
AAAAGGTCGGATCCAACAAGCCCAAATATGATCGGATTGCTGGCAGCTCCGTCTACTCAACAAGCCATAAAAATGACCGTAGTAGCGAAACCCCCACTTCGTCAACCCGTCAGTAGGGACTGTAGGAAACACGAAGGCAAATTTGACTCGACCAGTTCGAGTGATCGTAGTCTGCAAAGTTCTCCAAAATGACCGGAGAATCAAAGTTCCAGTGGAAGAATGAGTCTCGAACAACTACTGAATGTTCGTAGGCTCC
>NW_021386775.1:0-236 GCF_001605985.2 Dendrobium catenatum | reverse complement strand
TCGGTCAACTCGACCTATATCCACTCCCTGGATGCGCCTTCCGAGTATTGCACTAAAATCGTGACTCTCCATTAGCCTCTATAGCTAGGCGGAGAAGCCTTTACAAACACCTCTTTTTGTCACACCTAGTAAGGCAGAGAACCTTCCTCCTTTTGATTCCTCCCGAAGCAGGCAGAAAACCTCGATCGCTTGCTGGAAGTTACCTCTCCCAACCCTTCCAAGGATAAGAGACTCTA
>NW_021386774.1:0-774 GCF_001605985.2 Dendrobium catenatum | reverse complement strand
TTTTAAATCAACTTTTTAATAAAAATTCATTTTTTTTTTAAATCTGCTTTAAAAAATAATAATAAAGCCGTCTGAAATGCAATCAAAATGGTCTCAATAAATTGAAATAGTGCTGGTTTTTGTTGCAGACAGATTTACTGGCTTCACTGAAGCCGGTTTAAATTGGAAGTTTATCCATGCATGTCTTAGGCATGATCCAACTTCCAATGACATGATTACCAGCTAAGAAAGGGTTAAAAATGCATGACAGAGAGAGTGTTTGTGCATAAGGAATTTGTATAAAAATATATTGTACTAACAAAACTTTGTTAAATTAACAAATTACAGCACTCCAATTCTTCCTTCGCTCACTTTATTAATTACAAAGTGCAGCACCATTTAATTTTGCGCGCACATAAGTGATCAATCATGTTTGATTTCTATTTTTAAAACTTTTCGGTGAAGTACGTACGTAGGGATTACCTTCATTGAACTTGTAGTTTTTATTTGAAGAACCCTAATTTTGGAGTAATTATTAGGTTTGGACACCTGAAGTAGCTCTACATCCGAACAACAATAACATATCGCCACTTGCTCTTACTCTTTACTGCGCGGCCCGACGACTCAGACCCGGTATTGCTATGTATTGGCTGATTTGTGCAGACCGGGGTATTGCTAAATATTGCTCGGTATTTCTCGGTATTGCTCGGCAATAACGAGAAATACCAATCTGTCAAGACCAATACCTAGCAATACCGAGCAATTCCTATCAATACCCTAGTTTTGCTAGGTATT
>NW_021386773.1:0-251 GCF_001605985.2 Dendrobium catenatum | reverse complement strand
ATCTTGATATCCCATTGTGGCTCTTGATACCATGAGAGCTTGGAAGAAAGAAGCAGGGAGAAAGAAGAAGAGACGGGGAGACGGAAGCGGAAATAGCAAAGAAATGTATATTACTTGAATCCGGCAGAGTACAATGATTTAAATATATATACAAAATAATGGTAAAGCCTTAAATACACATAACGGTAAATACAGTCATTGTTTTATATGCTAATACTCCCCACAATAATCTTTAGAAGAGACTCCCTCCT
>NW_021386772.1:0-278 GCF_001605985.2 Dendrobium catenatum | reverse complement strand
TCACTCTTAATATGCATATTGCTCATTTTTCATGCTTTGATTTCAATTGTAGGTTTTAGTGACTTGTTAGACTTTTTAAGATTATTATATGTGGTTAAATGATTTCAAATTAGGGCAAACAAATATAATATTCAATGTTTGTTTGTGTGCTAGATTTTAATCTAAACCAAAATCATATTTGATAGCAGTAAAAAGAATTCTGAGATATCATTTGAGAAAAAATTTAGGGATTTGGTATCTTAAGCATAGCTCTTCATTTGAAATAATTAGATATTCTG
>NW_021386771.1:0-861 GCF_001605985.2 Dendrobium catenatum | reverse complement strand
TGACATTCTTTCCAAGTTAGATCTCGGGGCATCACACAATGTACCTTGGATTCAGCTTACTAATTCTTTCAAATCTACGGACATCTTTCATCGGCCTGACTTTGACATACATAAAATCACCAACTTGAAATTCTGCCAGCTTCTATTTTTTAATCATAATACTTATTCTACCTATCATGTGCAGCTCTCAATCTTTCTCTGATCAGCTGAATTTTTATTGCATCGTCCGGCCTGGATTGGGGAGCCAGCTAACCACCTAAACACTTTAAATACATGCTATCCAAATTTTATGAGAGATGGGTGGGTAGTTTAGTTTTTTAGAACTAAGGCCGACGTCTAGAGAGTTCTAATTGGCCTTGGACTTATATAGGGTGGATTCTCCTAGAGCTAATGCATTTAAATTTTGATTTAATGAATTTCTAATGCAATGCATGCTGGTTTAAAAGTCTAAATCAAATATACTTGAGATTTTAAAAACATATTTATAAAAAAAAATTTTAGAAAAGACAGAGCCTCCCCAAGTCTGACACTTCATCCTCATATGCCAGATTATCCGGACTCTACCCGTAGGTGAGGAGGTGTCTTATTAGAAGGAGAGAGAAGAATGCATTTAATATGCATACGACCCCGAACAATTCCGACAATTTCATAGATCGTTAGATTTCTATGTTATTTAATTCTTAAAATTTTAAAAATTAGTTATGAGTAAAAAAAATTTAGTTCTTAGAGAGTAATGAAATCTAGGCTAAAATAAAAGCGGCATGCAAATCCCCAATAAATTAAGAAACACAAGCAATCCTAGAGGCAAATAATTATAAGTAAAACACATCAGAATAATTAACAAATTAATAAATGACCATA
>NW_021386770.1:0-239 GCF_001605985.2 Dendrobium catenatum | reverse complement strand
AGGAGTAGATTTCAGAGTCTGATCAGTATAGGTATTTGTTTGTACCTTTTGATTTTTGTACAATCATGGTTTTTCTGTTCTGTCTTTCTTTCTATTCAAAAGCCATGTACTGTATCTGTAGATTATTGTTTTGAGGAAAAATGAAAAATATAGATGTTTTGTTCTGCTGCATTTGGTGACTTATAGTAGCTCTGTTGTTCTGTGCTTGTGTGTTGTCTTGAGTTAAATATTCGGAAGAT
>NW_021386769.1:0-206 GCF_001605985.2 Dendrobium catenatum | reverse complement strand
GGTCACTTGGGTCAAGCCATATGGCTAACCCAAGTGAGCCCAAGACTTGGGTCACCAAGAGGGGTCTCTTGGGTACCCAAGGGGTCATCCCATACATTCAAAGGACTTGGAATGGACTTGCTTCAGAATTTTGAAAGAGGAAGGGTGTATGGGTCCATGGGTCAAACCGGGTTGACTTGGTCAACCAGGTTGACCCAAGGTTTGGG
>NW_021386768.1:0-241 GCF_001605985.2 Dendrobium catenatum | reverse complement strand
GTCCACTGGGTCGGGCCTCCGACGTCGCCAATCATCTCCTCTTCCTTCCCGGAAATCTCCCCTTCTGTCATGTTCTTCTCGCCTAAAGGACTCCTGAGGTGGCATCCTCCCGTTGCTGTTAAGCAGTTCCACCTCCTCTTCCTCTTCTGGATTCACCTTCTCCTTACCCCTGCTCCCACTACCTTCTCCTCTTTCCTCCGCCGGCACCGCCCGAGCTTGCCCCTCCAACAACTTCTTCATC
>NW_021386767.1:0-228 GCF_001605985.2 Dendrobium catenatum | reverse complement strand
ATATAAGCTCTGAATCGTGGCCGTCGATCTGCGATACTTCCGGCGATACACCTGTTTGAACCTTGGATCGATGTCCTCATCAACCACTCTTATATTTTATTTGATCGTTTTAATTTGCTAATAGTTCTGATCTTAATTGCTCTTATCAAGAAATCGTGCAAATTCTTTTACATTCATTTTAAGCATTTAGTTCTACATCACTCTAGCACTTATTACCACTGTTAGAAG
>NW_021386766.1:0-279 GCF_001605985.2 Dendrobium catenatum | reverse complement strand
ATTCAACTCAAACCCCAATTAATTCAAATTTCAAACAGATTCAAACTTTGATCCAATCCACTTGAGAATCTAAATTTCAACCTAGACTTTGATCCTACCTTTGATCTAGCTTTGACCATATCCATTCATTAACAATCATTACATGCTTGTGAATGATTTGGATACTCCAATATTGATCATCCAAACTCAAAATCTAATCCAAATTCAAAAATCCAGACTCAAATTCAAAGTCTTAAGGCCTAGTCCTAAAGACCTTTTTCAAAGATTTTTCAAACATTT
>NW_021386765.1:0-256 GCF_001605985.2 Dendrobium catenatum | reverse complement strand
TGGTGGGCTGTTGGGTACTTCGGGTGGAGCCTCTCCAGGGCCTCCTCTTTTTCTCTCAAGCTCTCAAGCAAGAAGACAAAGAAAATTCAGAAATTTCATTAATCATTCATTAACCATAATACAAAATGAAATGACTTATATATAGGTCCCAACACAAAAGAAAATACAATGACTCTATTGCCCTCGGGGCTGCAATCATGACTCAGCTCATACTAAGGATACAATAGGAAATTCTAAGAAATAAAAGAAAATGCAT
>NW_021386764.1:0-207 GCF_001605985.2 Dendrobium catenatum | reverse complement strand
CCCAATCCGAGCCCAAATGGGTCCAAATCAAGGGTTAAAAGCGTTGTTGAAAGGTTCGAACCACAATTTGGATTACCAAATTGTTTCCAAACATAATTTGTTAACAAACGAATCAAGCGGCTCTACGAGAAGAATCCAATGAGCCCAAGATCAATTTCGACATCACTAAGATATTCAAATGTCCATCAAACAATCCATGATCAAGGG
>NW_021386763.1:0-520 GCF_001605985.2 Dendrobium catenatum | reverse complement strand
TTTAAAAATAAGGTGAATATGATTTAAAATTTAGTTTTAAAAATAGGATTAAATTATAAAATGTGTGTATTTCTATTTAAATTGTTATTAACATCATTTGAACGTCAATTTATTTTTAGAAGCTATATTAAAAATAATTATGTATGAAATTATGACAAAGTATTGAATATTTGGACTAATAAATATTTATTCATCTTCTTCTTCTTCATAGAAAGATTGGAATGGGAATAGTGCGAAAAGTAATTAACACAAGTTAATGAAAATACATGATAAGTTCAGTAATAGAATGAAATACATATCATTAGAATTAGAAGAAAGGTAAAGAAATTATAATTACGAGCGGCTTAGTACAATGCGCATACGCACTTGGATTTGGGTTAATGTAGGACAACATAAGAATTTTTCTGTGAACTGCTTTTGGATGAGATGTCAATCTTTGATATTTAAGAACTCCTTCTCCTTTTTACCATCTATAATATTCAGCTCTTGATATTTTTCTGATAGAAATGCATCTTGATAA
>NW_021386762.1:0-648 GCF_001605985.2 Dendrobium catenatum | reverse complement strand
CATTTCATTAGTAGACACATTATTTCCCAATTGACATAATGAATACCATGTCTCCCATTTGCTTTATTCCAAATGAAGCTTCCACAAATCTTGTCTACCTCTTCAAGGATACTCTTCAAAACTAAAGAGTTGGTACAATGGAAAATAGTGTAAGCAAGCAAAGTAGATTTAGTAAGTAAAATCTTACCAAGTAATGAAATAAATTTTCCTCCCCAAACATTAGTCATCCTTATAGCCTTCTCAAAGATGAAATCAAAGTCTTCCCTTACTAATCTTCTCAATGCCAATTTGATCCCAAGGTAAGAAAGCTCCTTCACTATTTTAATCCCATGAACCGAGAGATCTTTTTCCTTCTTGTTCTATTAAACAATTTACCAAAAAATATACAAGATTTAATGGTGTTAATCCTTTGTCCCAACCATCCACGGAAGTTTTTCAGAATTTTTTTTAATCTCCTTGACTGCCTTCATATTAGTTTCTGAGAAGATAATCACATCAGCAGCACACAACAAATGGGAGATTCTAGGTCCGTTTACACACAACCAAAAACCAATAGAATATTCTATTTGTTTAAAAGCATTTGACAACCATTGGGAGAATAAAATAAAAAAAAATGGGGACAAGGGACATCCTTGTCTAAATCCACTC
>NW_021386761.1:0-250 GCF_001605985.2 Dendrobium catenatum | reverse complement strand
TAATGATATTTTGAATGAAAATTTGGTTTTATTTCTTATTCTTCTTGCATGAGAGCTAGAGAAGGGAGAGAGCTCGAATGGACCATTCGCAAGGCCCACCAGTCGTTGGAAGAGTCCGCGGCTCGTGGTTAAGGTTGTTCTATCTTCTTATTTTTGTTTTCCCCTCATCTTCAATTACCTAAATCCTCTTTTTGTTAGCTCCAAACCGAACCCCATTTCATCCCGCCTACACCAAAGGAAGCCCACCAGC
>NW_021386760.1:0-207 GCF_001605985.2 Dendrobium catenatum | reverse complement strand
AAAATTGGGTCGGATTCAGGTTGACCCGGAAACCAAACAATGACCCGATCGACCCATTCCAATTATAATGATCCGGAAATATAGTGCCCTGTAGTCCTGTCGATGCCGGCGACATTCCTTCCTATTCATTTTAGTAAATCCTAGGTCGACGACATTTCATCACTCACATGGCCTTCTAGTCCAGCCGCTTCAACTCCGTCGTCCCTC
>NW_021386759.1:0-211 GCF_001605985.2 Dendrobium catenatum | reverse complement strand
TTTAACAACATTATCATCTTCAATCTCATCATGATTTATTTCCCAATTAATTTTAATGTGTGGTTTTTTAATCCATACATTAGAGCTATCAAAATCTGGAGAAATCGTTGGGTTGACATTCTTCATTCCAATATCATTGTCATTCTTTAAAATATCAACAAAACTACTTCTTGAAGATGAAGCTTCTTTGTCATTAGAACCCAAAATAAAA
>NW_021386758.1:0-277 GCF_001605985.2 Dendrobium catenatum | reverse complement strand
GGACCGCAATTCAATTTATTCATTGCTTCACTATGTAGGCATGTAGCCATTTATTATATTTCTTGGCTTCTGTTTCTGTCCTGTAGTAGTGCTTCAAGGTTAGAAGAAATTTTGCTGTGCGAAGTTTGGATTCGAAGAATCATTTGAATATATAAGTGTGCATATTGTATACATACAATTGTGTGGGTCCCAATGGGAAGAACCTTTCGGATATGTGAGTGTACATATTGTATACAAGCTGTCGGAGTTCGGATGGAAAGAACCATCAGGACATGAG
>NW_021386757.1:0-309 GCF_001605985.2 Dendrobium catenatum | reverse complement strand
TGATCACCGCAAGAATTGCAAGCAAGCCCAGTGGGTGATTTGAAAATCGTCTGATTTGAGGTTTCATTTGGGACAACTTTCTTACTATTTTTTAAAATAGTATAAAAATTTTTAATTTAAAAATTTTTTGTATTAAAAAGTTGCTTGAAGAAATTCCTATTGTTAATCACATCAATCAGTAATCATCTTGTCTTGCCTCCTTGAAGTATTTCTTTGTTTTTATTTAAGATATTATTAGGGATCATAATTGTTGGTAGAGATTGACTAGGGCAACTTCTTATCTTCCTTATTTCTATTCAATCTTAAACT
>NW_021386756.1:0-324 GCF_001605985.2 Dendrobium catenatum | reverse complement strand
GACGAACTTGCAACAAGAGCCAGCTGAGGAGATTGAATTGAAGTCTTAATAGGAATTCGGTACAGACCGTGACGAGAGGGGCCGCGAAGGAGAATACGATTGGTCGTCGGCTCCTTTATAGTATAACCATGAGCATCAAAGAGAACAGAACAGGAGTTGTCAGTGGTGAGTTTATTGATAGAAAGAAGGTTATGACGAAGCTGTGGAACAAGATGCAAAGAATTTAGAAGGAGCTTACGCGCAGGAGTTGGTAATAAGCCGTTACCAGTGTGAGTAATAGGTAGAATATCACCATTGCCGATTTGAACTTGCTGATTTCCAGTG
>NW_021386755.1:0-262 GCF_001605985.2 Dendrobium catenatum | reverse complement strand
TCTATTGATATCTACATTCAAAAGTAAGGCAATGAATGAAATAGAGATGAATTTTTGTTCTTCTTAATAACTCATCGTGTTTTGTTCTAGTGTTACATTTTACCATTCTCGGATTGACATGCTTCTTAGTTCTCATGATTTTTTTTTATAAAAAAAAAACTCTTTATTTGAAATATTAATTTAAGAAGATATTAATACTCCTTCTCTCAAAATAGATGTTGATTTAAATTTCAATATCTTTACACTAGCTAAGGAATGTGTT
>NW_021386754.1:0-329 GCF_001605985.2 Dendrobium catenatum | reverse complement strand
TTTTTGATGGGTGTTGGAGCCGCATAGCTTAGGTGATGTTGATCTTCATCAACATTTACATTTGTAAAATCATATTGTAATAAACATTCCTCCCATCCTTCAATGTAACGTGAAAGAAACTCAATTTCCTTTCAAGTCATATGGAATATTCTCAATAGAACTATTATGATTGTCAAATGTATGGAATAGACCATTAGAACCCCCATTTAGAATGGCAACTTTCTGTAGCATTTGAAGTGAACATGATAGGCTCTCTAAACAAGTTCATGCCTACTATTACATAACATGAAATAAGCTCAATCAAAGTAATCTGCCCTTACTCTTCAATA
>NW_021386753.1:0-311 GCF_001605985.2 Dendrobium catenatum | reverse complement strand
AATCTATAGATTGCAAAAATGAAGACATTCTAATTTTCCAGAAATCAAACAAAATGTTGTCAAAAAGTGGTGGACGAGTTATTGAATAACCCTCCGCAGTGTTACGATTAACAAAATTTGACATAATCATTTTTTCAAGGTTTTCTAAAACACTATTTTTGAAAAACAAGCTCTGATACCAATTGAAATTACTAAATGACAAGAGGGGGGTGAATTGTGAAAATCTTTTTCTTAATAAAAATAACCCTAAACAAGAGTTCTAATTTTTTTGTTATTTTGAAATTCTACAACAAAATTTTAAGCAATTTTTC
>NW_021386752.1:0-2463 GCF_001605985.2 Dendrobium catenatum | reverse complement strand
ACGAGATATGTGAATCTGGTTGTTATTAATGTTGAAGCATCAATAACCTTTGTGTAGATTAGAGTATCCTTGGAATATACATTAGTGAGAGTGAGGTGAGAGTGAGGTGAGAGTTTACTAAAGGTTTGAGGTTGAAGCCACGGGAAGCAGAGACAGTCAAAGGTACGAAGATGGTCGTAAGTGGTTGAGCGATTATATAGTTTTTGGAATGGGGTTTGAAGTGAGATGGATTTAGATGGTAGACAATTTATGAGATAATGTGCTGCTGAGAGAGCCTCAGCCAAAATTATTAAGAAGGCTAGCAGTGTGAAGGAGTGTTCTTGTGAGTTCGAGCAAGTGGCGATGTTTGCGTTCGGCTAGCCCATTTTGTTCAGGAGTATAAGGGAAACCTATTTGATTGGTGATGTCGAGGTCCGTGAGATATTTTTGAAAAAGGTTGCTTGTGAATTCTCCTCTATTAGAGCAGAAGGTTTGAATATTGCAATTGAATTTATTATTGATGAATTTATGAAATTGTTAAAATTTCGAAAAGATTTCTTTCTTAGAGCTCATAAAGTAAATTGAAGAAAAATGTGAAAAATCGTCAATAAAAAATGACGTAGTATTTGTATCCATTTAGAGACATTCGTGGTGCAAGGTCCCAAACATCGGAGTGAATGAGTTGAAAGGGTTTGTTACAAGAAGAAGCTCTTTCGGTAAAAGGAAGCTTGTGGCTTTTGGCCACATTACAGGAGATACAGGTATGAGGGGTAGAGGATAAGTTGCTTAGATCTGGGATGTGTGAGATGAGGGAATGAAGTAGACGCCGGTGGGGGTTTCCAAGACTAAGGAGTAAGTATTAGTGGAAGCGGTTAGAGCGATAAGAACGGTGATGTTCTTGGTGGAACGGATCTAAATATGGTATAGACCGTCACGATTACAACCATGTAGAAGCGACTGATTGTCCTATAGATCCTTGATAACAAAACCATTAGTGTCAAAAGATATAGAGACATTGTTATCAGCAATTAGTTTAGAAATTGAAAGTAGATTATGAGATAGCGTGGGAATGTGTAATAGATTGCGAAGATAAATCTTACAAGCCATGTCCAGTAGCGGTAGAAGGCCTTGACCAGTGTTTTGAATGGGCAATGTGCTGCCATTTGCTATGGAAATGGAGTCCATCCCACGTTATGGTGCAGATTGGTTGAGATTGGAAGCGTCGAAAGTCAGATGTGAGGTAGCGCCTAAGTCCAAGACACATCGATTGTGGGAGAGATCTGCTGATGGGTATGAAATGTCACGACCCAACCCGACCGGGACGGATCCCGCTCGCATCGGGTCGCGACGGAACTTAAACTTGAAATCCAGGATCTAGCTTTGGAATTTTCTTCATATTTTCTTCCAAATATTAAATAGACAGAAAAACATAGAGCTACTATAATCATCCAAATATAAAACATTTCATCTATCTTTTCTTTCATCAAAACAATCATCTATAATACAATCCAAGGCTTCAGACAGAAATAACAGAACAGAACAGAAAAGCCATGACTGTATAAAAATAAAAAGTACAAAATACCTAATCTCAGATCAAACACAGAACTTCTAGTCCAACACCTCATTTCCTTTCCCAGAACCTGAAAACCAAGTAGAAAATAAGGATGAGCTAACACAGCTCAGCAAGACATAACTCACCAATCAAAATAGTCAGAAATTCACATCAAAAAATAACCGTACGGAAATCGTAGAACAGACAGAACAGATATTTGATCAACAGAAGTCAAACAACTAATACAGAAAACTGAAGTCATTTCAAATCAGAGTTCACAACAGATATCATAAAGCTTTCATGTCACAGAGCAGACAGAATCGTACGGAATAACCAGATTCGTACATAAATCAGAAATCAGACAAAATCACATTCATATAAGATAATTCATAAAATAGATCAGATAAATCACAGAACATATTATTAGATATCAAACATCAGATTCCCTGACCCTGATAGAATCTTAACGGATTCTGCCCCCTTATGCCTCCCTTCCCTGACACTGACAGAATCTCAACGGATTCTAGCCCTTATGCCTCCCTTTGTGCTTATAGCACCATAACAGAACAGAACATATATTCAGAATTTCGGAACAGAACTTGTTTTTAGATTTCAGAGCTCATTTCAGATTTCCCTGACACAGATGGTGGGTGGGAAAAATTGTGTCTCACCACGCAGAAATTGATTTCTCCTATTTTGTAATCGAATACTGCATTGAGAATAAAGTACAGTCTCGAGAGGCCGACATAATATTGTATAATGGATTCAATATCAAAATAGGGTTTTGAAAATTGATATTTCTATAATCAAACACAGTTTAAAGAATATCATATTATTTCGAAAAATAAACATGAAATTCTTAAGAATGTGTTTAAAAATAGAAATAAACTTTTCGAAAAATTTATTCATTCTTTTATTTAGATATAGCAAGG
>NW_021386751.1:0-390 GCF_001605985.2 Dendrobium catenatum | reverse complement strand
CCCCAGCACTTAAGCATTCTGACACTGAAGTGTCACTAGTATAACCTGGCTTTTCTTTTAGTATTGTTTCATCCTATATAGTTTTTTATGTTTTTTTAAACCCAAATACTCTCATTCTGTCAACTTGCGTATTAAATTTAGGATTTTTTATTGGTACTATTCTATTTTTTTTGTGATAATACAAGCATCATATGCATTTAAAGGAATCATATTCAACATTCTATAACCAAATATATTGATATAAGGCATCACTTCATTGGAGACCATGTCATTAAAGGAGAAATTGAGCTACATCATATAGCGACTGATAATCAACTTGCAGATATTTTCACAAAACCACTGGTTTTTGAAATGTTTAGTACCCTAAGAATCAGATTAGGTGTGATTGAT
>NW_021386750.1:0-392 GCF_001605985.2 Dendrobium catenatum | reverse complement strand
ACCAAGTATTCCTTAGGTATTATAATGTTACCTTGGGCGTAGTTCCTCTCAAGCCAATTTTTGAACACAACATAATCTTCAAGAGGGTGACTAAGCATCCGATGGTATGGGCAATACTTGGGATCATCTTTCTTACTTTCATCTTCAGGCCTCCTGGCCTCTGGCAGCTGAAAATTTGGTTTCTTCAACAGACTCCTGAAAATCTTCTTAACTAATTCCCTCTTAAATGGATATGGTTTTGCCAATCTCTCTCTAAAAGGGACAAAGTTAGGATCTCTAGTGTACTGAGGAGTGACCTTAAAGGGCTGTCTCTGAGTTGGCTGTGGTGGCGGTGGTGGAGGAACACTGGACTGAATAGTCATTGGCCTTTTTCCTTTGTCGACTGCCGACAC
>NW_021386749.1:0-388 GCF_001605985.2 Dendrobium catenatum | reverse complement strand
TTTATTAGTCCCTTTCCTCAATTTGAAATTCAAATTTCAAAAATTTTCCTTATCTGCAAATCTAAATTAGGAAAGTGCATAACTTTAAGTCTATTTGAATTTCAAATTAGATTTGAGTTGTCATTCTCTTACCTAAATGACATAAATTGATTTGGAAGTTACAAATCCTCTCCCCAAATCCCTCCCTGTCTCTCCTATCTCATTAATTACCCACAATTAAATTCCCCTTATTCCCTCATAACCGCCGATCCCCCCCCTCTTTATGGGATTAATTTGAATTTCAAATTAATTTCCCTCCAATTCCACTTAACTTTAAATCTAACTTCAGATTTTTAATCCTCACACCAAGCGCCACCTAGCTCAAACCGCCCCTCCCCTTCTCCCCACC
>NW_021386748.1:0-812 GCF_001605985.2 Dendrobium catenatum | reverse complement strand
TTCATAAATTATGCCTTAATTGATCAGGAAATCAAGTTAGTAATTAAGGATGATTGATACAATCATATCGTCCTGGATGATCGCAGGATCGGCCAAGATGATCTATTTAAAAACCTTAGTTACTTCTAGACGATAAATATCGGCTAGCTCAAATTCAGGGCGATGCTCTGAACGATTTTCCTCTGATTTGAACTGATCGGCCGGGATGATCAAGCCAATTTTAAATCATCCAGTTTACATTCAAGGCGATGCTTTGGCCGATCTTCTGATATTTGTACTGATTGGCCAGGACGATGTCCATATCGGCCTGGACGTTATTGTTGGCAATTTGCAATTAATTAACTCCTTTGAAGCTCTTCTATTTAAGAGCTCTTGTTCAACGTTTTGAAAAAAAACTTTTATTGCTGCATAAACCTGAGAAGGCCTTGAGGAGAGAAAGAGAGAGAGGATCTTGTGAGGGGGAGCTTGTGAGGGGATTCACAAGGGTTGCTTTAAGGATCGCTCTGCTTCTTCTTCGTCTAGAGTTTCTCATCCGTGGAAGGGTCGGTATAGTTAAGGAGTCAGCATCTGATTGTGGTTCTCTGCCAGCTTCAGCAGGAAGCAAAAGGAGATAGGTTTTGTGCCTTGCCGGGGTGGCAAAAAGAGGTTCGTTGTAAAGGCTTCTCCGCCTAGTTGTAGGGGCTAAAGGAGAGTCACGATTGTAGTGCAATACTCGGAGGGCATCTCCGGGGAGTTGACGTAGGTTGAGTTGACCGAACCACTATAAATTTTTGTGTTCTTGCTTCCGCACTTTAAATTTCCGCATTTATTTT
>NW_021386747.1:0-487 GCF_001605985.2 Dendrobium catenatum | reverse complement strand
CCAATAGCAATGCGAGCTAAAAAAAAGAGAGAGAATAAAATTAAAAATTTCCCTACCACATACCTAAAAAAAACCACTAAAACCTTACGCTATTTCATTTCATCCCATTTATTGCCTAGTAAGAACATTAGTGTAGTTACCCATGATCATGCCCCATTGAATTGTGATATTCAAATAGGGTATTATATTGATATAGGGAAGATTATTTTCTCCTCTCTCAAATACATCATTAGGGTTACCACTTCTGTTGGGTTAGGGTACCTTTCTCTATTTTATGCTTTGTGTGTTGTAGTGGGTGAAGTTGGAGCAAATTGAAGAATAATTATTCCCATGTAGCCCTTACAAAAAGAAAAATATTGTGCTTTAAGAAATCTAGGAAAGAGGAGGAAGAAGGAGATCATAGTGAGCCTAGAGTGTCTGAGAAGATTGGTAGTAGCAACAATAGTAGAAGGGCTAGAATTCCCAAAACTTTAAGAGATCTGGCGGG
>NW_021386746.1:0-268 GCF_001605985.2 Dendrobium catenatum | reverse complement strand
ATCGTCCGGGACGATATTTATATCGTCCCGGACGATCTGACAGACGATCTGACAAAAGTAGAAACCCTAATTAGGGCATCCTCTTTAAAGCAGCCGTCTTTATGCAAAACACATCGTCCTGGACGATTTTGTATCGGTCAGGACAATCGGCTCAATTCAGCAAGAATCTGCTGCTAGATCTACTTAGGAAATTCTTATTTTTGGATATCGTTCTGATATATCGACCTGGATTATAAAATATCGTCCAGGACGATCCAGGACAATTTTT
>NW_021386745.1:0-346 GCF_001605985.2 Dendrobium catenatum | reverse complement strand
AAGATATTTATGAAAGAATTTCTCTTTTTAGAGAGAATTTTCTCTCTACACTAGAGAGAGAAAGTGGAGGATGGTGTAGGGAAGTGTTTTTTGTGAAGGGGCATGAGTGGTTTGAGTCATGGATTTGGAGAAATAAAAAATTTAGGGTTAGAGTTTGTGTATATTTGAAGGGAATTTGGTGGAGGAAAAAGAAGATGGAGGAAGGAGAAGAGAGGAGAGGAGGAAAATAGAAGGAAATGAGGGAGGAAATGGAAGGAGGAAGAAAGAAGCAGGAAAATGGAAAAGAAGAAGAAGAAGAGGGAGAATGGAGGATGGAGGAAGAAGAAGAAGAAGAAAAAGAAGAAGA
>NW_021386744.1:0-1108 GCF_001605985.2 Dendrobium catenatum | reverse complement strand
CGATTAGGAGTTGGGCCTCATCTATGGGTTGCCTGGTTATTATCAGGTAGGTAACTGTAGAGAGAAGTGGAGTGATGTTGACTCTATCACAAGCTTTAGGTATAATAAAAGATCTAAGAACATGCTGGATGATTCGGGCATTAAGAGTTAAAGTGGCTACTTTTGGAAAATGATCCTTAACTTTTATTCCTCTAAGAACACGGTTAACTTCAGTCCAGTCAAAGCTAGTGGTGGTAAAGGTGTGCGCTCTAATCCCTTCAGTCCTTAAATTTAAGAAGATACCAAGGTCAGCCTTGGTGATTTCTATTTTCTTTTTGAAGACAAAAGAAATGATAACAGAGTGGTCAGAATTAAATGACATGTTTGCCAGAAAATAGTGGAAGGTTTCCTTATTGTAGAGATGGACTAAGGTGAGGATTAATCCAAATTGAGTTGAAGCAAAAAGGTGCATTACCTTAAAGGTCAACTGCTCCTGAAGAAGAACTCTAGATGGAGTGATTTTTGCAGAGACAAACCTAGGAAAAGATTCTTCATTGGCTCTAGACAGAAAGTTTTCGGATGTATTCCTAGGAGGGCCCTTAGCCAAAGTCTTTTGGCGCTTGCTAGAACTTGCCATTGAAAGATTTGAAAAGATGAAGTCTTTGAAAGTGATGTGTGAGAGTGACTGTTCAGTAAAAATTACCGTTAATTTAAAGAAAAAATGTTGTTCGTACCAGACGAAATTCCGTTCATCCCGTACAAAATTAATTCGTACCCGTACGAAAATATTTCGTATGGACGAATAAATGAGTTAAAAAAATAAAGGCTTTTCATAATCACCCAATTTACGAAGCATCCTTTCGTACAGACTTTTGACCAAGACGATCGTACAGACGAACACGTATTCGTACAGACGATCAAAAGTTAACTCGTTTTAATGGTAGTTGAAAACCGTCCACCGCTATGAACCGACATCTGTTCGTCTAGATGAACCAAAGGTTCGTACGGACGAAGTTCATAATAAAAACAGTCTTATCCTTTCAACTGCTGCAATCAATCATCTCGACGTTTGAGAAAAATATATTTCGTCCCGGACGATCGTGCAGATCGTACAGACGAACTACATTAA
>NW_021386743.1:0-203 GCF_001605985.2 Dendrobium catenatum | reverse complement strand
GACCGAATATACCCCTTGGCCAGCAATTCTTCCACCTACCTCTTTAATTCTTGATGTTCGTCAGGTCGTAGTCTGTAAGGCGGGCGGTTTGGTAATGTGACTCCAGGTTGGAGGTCGATGGAGTGATGAATTTCACGCAGAGGAGGTAGTCCTGCCAGTAGTTCTTCCACCCAGACCTCCCTGTATTTGTCCAGTAATGGTTG
>NW_021386742.1:0-219 GCF_001605985.2 Dendrobium catenatum | reverse complement strand
GCGTGTAGTAGGCAGGGTCGAGCATGTAGTGTTTTTTTAATATTATTTTTTTAAGCTTTTTTTCTTAATTTTTCGGCGGAGAAAGCCAAAAATTTTCCTCCGGAAATGTATTTTTCCGCCAGAAATCGAACATTTTCCTATGGTGACTACTTAGTTTTGCTACTAGCCCTTTTGCATGATTAGCAATTTTATACATCAAAGATTTTTTTTTTTTTAGTT
>NW_021386741.1:0-489 GCF_001605985.2 Dendrobium catenatum | reverse complement strand
ATTTTTGTTCTCCCTTTTTTTGTTATGTTTCCCCCTTCTTTTTTTTTTACAGTCAACAGAGAGTCACTTTGGTATATTGCAATACCTGAAGAGTGTGTCTTCAATGAGTGGATGTACGTCTAGTTAGACCAAAGTGCTATAAAATTTTATGTTCTTATATTTTTATTTTTACTGTATTTTTTATTTCTGCACATTTATTATTCTTTTGTGGTTTAAAAATTACTTTGAGAAAATTTATCAATGTGCTTTAAATATTTAGTCAATTTTCTAAATTACCAAGATAATTTCTAAATTATCAATTCCCCTCCTCTTGGTTAGCCTTGAGATAATTATATTAGGTATAACAACCTAATCGTACTTTCAATTATCCCTCTATATTTCTTTTGATCGATATATTTACTATTTAAATCACTGTCTAATTGAACAGTGAAACACATGGGAGTATTGATTAGCTTAGCTTTATTATCTTATATTTTTTAAGGATGTCCT
>NW_021386740.1:0-441 GCF_001605985.2 Dendrobium catenatum | reverse complement strand
AAATTCAGGGTGATGCTCTGGATGATTTTCCTCTGATTTGAACTTATCGGCCGAGACGATCGTGAGATCGGCCTGGACGACCAAGCCAATTTTAAATCGTCCAATTTTGCATTCAAGGCGATGCTCTGGCCGATCTTCTGAGATTTGTACTGCTCGGTCAGGACGATGTCCATATCGTCCTGGACGATATTGTCGGCAACTTGCAATTAATGAGCTCCTTTGAAGCTCTTCTATTTAAGTGCTCTTGTTCAATGTTTTGAATAATCTTTTGCTACTGCTTTGACCTGAGAAGGCCTTGAGGAGAGAAAGAGAGAGAGGGAGAGAGAGAGGATTTTTTGAGGGAGAGCTTGTGAGGGGAATCACAAGGGTTGCTTCAAGGATCGCTTTGCTTCTTCTTCGTCTAAAGTTTCTCGTCTGTGGAAGGGTTTGTAGAGTTAAGGA
>NW_021386739.1:0-219 GCF_001605985.2 Dendrobium catenatum | reverse complement strand
AACCCGAACCCAAAATTTTCGGGTCGGATTTTCGGGTCGTGTCAAATGTTGACAGCCCTAACTAAGAATAACAAAGAAAAAACCAATAAACAGCTAATAAGCAGCAATCATGAACACGACTGACACAGAGACAGTCATGCACATAACTATGGCCACAACCACTTACCCTAGTTACAAATCACACCAGCTCGACCCACAGTGATTCAATCACAGCAGAAC
>NW_021386738.1:0-519 GCF_001605985.2 Dendrobium catenatum | reverse complement strand
TCAGCTACATGAATCGTTTTTCTCCATTGTGTCATGTTAAAAATCAAATTCTCGTTTAAATCTAATAAGGAAAGATCATTTGTAGTATTCTCTAAATTAAAAATTTTGTAATAAAAAAATACTTTAAGAACCAATAAGAAACCCATCCCAAACAAAGCCTTAATCACAGTTCCAATCATCTCAGGTCAATTTTATGAATATTTCAGTTGATGGAAAAAATTTTAACTATTTTTAAAGCAGCTTTTTTATATAAATTTTTTATGGAAATAATAATAAAATAATGATCAAAATCTATCAAATGAAACTATGAAAAAAATAAAGCTGGTTATTCAAAACAGTTCGAAGATCTAAGTTCAAGAATGCTGATGTGCTATTAAATGAAGCTCCAATGCAGTACATTTAATAATGCATCAAGCTAAAAATTTTTGACCCATCATACTTCTCACTGTACACTGTCAGTACAGAGAAACCTGGCAGGGTCAACTTGATTTACTTTAGGAAGCAATTTCATCTACCAAT
>NW_021386737.1:2871-10249 GCF_001605985.2 Dendrobium catenatum | reverse complement strand
CTAGTGTTGACATTTGATGGGCTAGGAGATAATATATGTCAATTAAGGATCTTAAATATGGGGCATCAGCATATCACTATTTCTCTCATAGTAAGACGCCTGAATTATTTTTTCCTGATTTATTATCAAGTTTTGGACAAAGAAGGGTTGCAAGAGGACAATAGAAAATCAAAGCCAGTTTCTTGTCAGTTGGGTTGAAGATGGTATTGTCTTTGGATATTAGCAGTTTATGTGGCCTATTTTTTGTCGATGCGGAGATGCATAGACTTATAAGTGGTAAGAGGTTAATAATATTGACACTTGACACAGATTTTAGATGGACAGGCATGGAAATGCATGTAGAATGTTGGGGCTGCCAGCCTTTCCATACTTTTGATTGAGCGATTGATTAAGGTGCCGAGTAAGCAGTGATAAGGAAAAAAAAAGTGGTGCAAGGTTTTAATTCTGTTTCCAAAGTTGTAGATGCCATTTAATTTCCCGAAAGAGAAGTGATTGCTATGAAAATTAGGAATTGTTGTTTCAGCAGTGCTGATATTTTAAAGTAATATATTACAGAAATGCTGAAATTCAAGAAATCAGGAGCATCAAAATGACATGGTGAAGGGAGGATCAATTGTTCAAATCGAGAGATGGGGAAACATTTTGTCTTAAAGTTAACTGTTGAGGTTTATGATTTGTGAGTTCACAAACATATTAGATGGGTATTACATGGGATGCAGTCAACTACTTTGGTCATCTCGTTGAAGATGTGAAGGTTTTATGAAAAGTTACAGGCGTTGCTAAATGATAGCTACTTTTATAGCCTATTGTCTATAGAGGAATTAAGCCACTTACATATCTTCTCATAAATGCCATCAAATTTTTTGTATGATAATCAATGACTGAGGTGAGATATTCCTGAATTGAACCGCAGATTGCTGCTGTAAAAAATCAATTGTGCTAACCTGTATTTCTATTTTGAAACAAGTGTTCAAAGATGAAATTAGGCATAATTATTGTCAAATAAAGGAATTTGCAATTGCCATTTTTTACTTACGTTTTAGAAGTTACCTTTATTTATTAGATCTAAATGACAACGTGGGCTCCAAAAATTCGGCCTTGGCCTCCACCCGACTGTTTGCTTTTTCTTTTGGCGAGGGAGTTTTAACAAATTAAGTTCCGGGATAAATTTTGGAAGGCAGATGAGTTTGTAGATAAGACATTACCAAGAGATTTCGCCCTCATTTTGCGAGGTCTTTATGATCTGAGTTCTGGTTTCCTGTAGGAGCAAGCCCCTATAGTTAATTACCTCTCCCAATCATGAGAGAGAACTTTCGATTAAGGCTACTCGTCAATCATATACGAAGAGTATACGTGTTATCTAGCGTATAGTAGGAGCATAGGTATTTGAAATAGTTGGAGAATTTGAGAATTTGGAGGATTGGAAGATTTGGAGATTTGATATTTAAAATTGGAAATTGCAGAATCTTGCACTTAAAGCGGATGGTGGGGGAATGGATTATAGAACCGATCAAGATCCCATGGTTCCGTCGTCCCGGGCCATCGTGGTCCCTGGTCTACTTAGTCAGAGGAGGTTGTTGACCCAACTTGACAGAAGGATCCTTGCCAGCAGCCATGGGTTGCTTCGTCCAAAGATACCTTGTAAACCTGGGTTGAATGTTTGTCCAAGGGGATAAATTTGAATCCATCTTAGCTAACAAAGGGCTTTGTGCCATATCAATCATATCCTATTGATTCATGTCTCAAGGATTTGATGCCACTAAGGAGCGCATCGGCTCTGGCCATAACCGATATTTCGTGGTGCCATTTGGCGGCAAAACCACTCGGTTCAGAGGGCCTCGGGTTATAACCGTTTTTCCTGCGGTGCTATTTGGGTGCTTTTATTAGTGAATTCTTATTATTATAGGTCTTGAAGGCTTAATATGAATGTATTAAAACAAATATATCGGTCGTCACAACCGTATCTTTGTTTAATGATTCGAACATTGTCGACTCCTATTGACCCACATAGAAGGATCGTGTTCGAACTTGAATTCACTTATTGACCTGCGCAGCATCCCTAGACGTCATGTGTATACTTATAACACGCTCGCCGGGGCCCATACGAGTTCTTGATTGTATTTACCGCTTGGTGTACCTATGTGCATACATATTACGGTGCATGTGCGGGGGTATTTTGAAATGTTTGTAAACGCATTCTATCGTTAATACAAGCGTTGCGAATCCGGTGGCGTGATGTAGCAGCTTCTGAATTGAGTTGTTTAGTGTTTTGTATAGGTAGATTGTCGTGCACTACTTGCATGATTTATGCAGGTAGATTGTAATGCACTAACTAATCTCCTGTTTTGGATTTTTTAGATTCTTGTAGGTGACATGTTGTATGCATGATAAAACCAACGACATTGCTTACTGACCTTTGCATTTTGACTAACTTGATGATAACCAAAATTCCTTGGGACCTCTATGTCATTGATTGGTTGTAAGCACATTGTTATCTGTTCAATTTGATTTCTATTTGCAAGAAGGTTAGTGTGTCCGTCGCATGTCAAATTCTTCTGCTTGAAGGGAGCTGGTGTATCCACTTTGAATCAAGTGGTATTGATTGTATATTTACCTCAAACTTTTGAATACACCTTTCATCAATAATTTATCTGATGTAGAACGGGTAGGAGCTCCAAAAATTTTAGAACAATGTCTGCTTTTGGTTTCCCAAAAAACCTGAGAGAATTCAATGATTCTTTCTAGAGAAGAAGAACCTGAAATTGTGCTCAGGTTTTGCTCCAGAAATCTGAGAGAATTCTTAGATTATTTGGTGTAGGAGATGGGGCTTGGAAGAAGAGAACTCAAAGCATCCAAAGACTTAGCCTAAGGAGAGAAGGTGGAGGTTGGAGAAGTGGGGAGACGTTCAGATTCTCTAGCCAAAATCTGAGAGGAAATCTGGGAATTATATCCTTATTCTACTTCTTAGTTTGGGAAGGAAATAATGGCTAGAACTAAAGGTGATGGAGAAAAGGAAATAAAAGTTAATTACTGCCACGGTGGAGGTGAGGTGGAGTTTAATTCCTAATTCTTCTCTACAGAAATTGGAAAGTGACTAAAGGCTGGGAAATTTCGGTTCTTTATTCATGCAGATTTTGGTCACGGGAGACAGCACGAAGATTAGGAATTATTTCCTAAGGGAGGCCGGCGGCAAGCAGGGACCACGGGGAGTTTAATTGGGATAATTAAGGCTCCAAAAATTAGGGAAGAGATTTAGGAAAATATTATATTAAATCAAATTTGAATTTCAAATTCAATTAGATAAGAATGAAAACTTTCCTAAAATAGATCTAATTAAATAAGGAAAGATTTTGAAAATTTTAATGTTTAATTTTGAATTTCAAATCTACCCACATTCAATTCAATCTAAAATAGGAAACAAGCTTGGATGGGGGAGGAGGAGGGTGGAACAAAACAAATGATAGAAGATAAAACGAAAGATGCAAAGAGGAGAGTGGTGGATGAAGACGAAAATACAAAGAGAAAACCACAAACTCGGCCGTCTCCAAGGTTGGTGGGTGATTCGTTTGCCCTTCTCCAAGGGACTTCACGTCACGAGCTCGGATCCATCATGCGGCTGGTGAAACTCTCGATTTCTCTCATAGAAATCTCACTCTCGTTCTCTCTCAAGCAGAACACAAGTGTGCAAAACACAAAATTTTCATATCAAATTAACCCTCCTCTTACAATAGCTTAAGCCCCCCCAATATGAGAAAAATTGAAATTACAAAATTGCCCCTTGGGCCACAACACTCAAATAAACTAACCTAGGGGTAAAACAGGAAATAACATAAAATAAAAGCTAAAATTCATAAAATAACTCTTAAATGACAATTTAAATTATAGCCGTTGATTTACGACGCCTCCTGTGATAGATGTGCCAAATCTTCGTGCCGATGTCCGCATCATTATCATATGTTGAATCCTTCTGCTTGTAGGGGCCAAGTGGATTAGCTTAATACTGACTAGTTGTCGACAGTGGAGATGTTACTGCATTTGCTTGACACTGAATTGTTGTTGATTGTAAAAATGTTGCTTGCATTTCAATTATCATGACGACTCTTTGACATTCATTGGAGATTTCATGCCATAGTTTAATGGTAGAAACTCTTGTTGACGCCTCTTTGCAAGCAAGTTGTGTTTATCCACTGAGAGTATCATATCGTAGTGAGCGATCTGATTATATTGTCTGTAATTTGTCATTATTTGCAAGCAAGTGGTGTTTACAAGTTTCTCATTCACCACCAACCTTATATCTGTTCATTTGCATTTAAGTTGGAGCTTGTAATTTCCCAACATTCAATTTGAAAATATTGTGTTATTGTTCAAATGGAATTCCTTATCAATCATTCATTTTACTCATATCTTAAATTCAAGTCAAGCTCAAAGTCATTTGAGTTCAATTCCTTGTAATACAAGCAGGTTTGAGCTCCATATAATGATGTTCAGTTCTCTATAGTTTGCCCATTCAAGTCCAATGTCCACAAGTTCCTGCTCATTTTGAGTTCAAATTCATTACGGTTTATTTAGGCCCATTGTGTTCAATTAGCAAGTTCAAGTCATTGTTCAAATTATTCAAGTCAAGTCCCCTGCTCAGCTCGAGTCTAGTTTCAACCATGGTCCCCTGCGGTTCATTGTCACTTGTTTGGATTCAAATCCATTGAAGTTCAAATTTTCATTGTTCACTTAGTAAGTTCAAATGGAATCCTTTATGTTTGTTCAAATCCATGTTAAGTTCATTATAGTTTGTTTTTAATTCGCCGACGGTTCAAATTCAAGTCCGAGCTCAAGTTCAAATTGTCCACATTTTGTCCAAGTCTTGTCTATGATTCACTGAAAATTTCGGCAGCCTCCCGGCGTCTCCCCCTTTTAGGGGAAAGCCACGGGAAACTGGGCCATCCCACCACGCTACTCGAACATGTATGGTAGGTGTCGGGGGACACCGGGCCGTACATCTTTCATCCGTGTATGGGGTCTTCAAAAGTACTCGTACCAAGGACGCAAGTGGCTCTCCCCACCACGCTACAAGACCGTATATAGGGCTTACCCACCTTGTCGTATGCGTTGCACCGGTCTTCCTCCTACCGTGCTACGAGAGCGTGTATAGGTGTTTATCCAGTCCGCCGCAAATGCCAAAAATGGGATTTAAAGTGATTACCCGCCACGTCATAAGCACCGCACTGGGTTTCCTCCCACCGTGCTATGAGAGCGCGTATAGGGGGTTTGCTGGTCCACTGCAAACGACGAAAACGAGAATATGAGTTTTAGGTGATTACTCGCCTCGTTGTAGGCGTCGCACCGGGTTTCCTCCCAACATGCTACAAGAGCGCGTATAGGTGGTTCTCCGGTCCGCCGCAAACGACGAGAATGGGAATCTGAGTTTTAGTTGATCCGTCTTGTTGTAGTCGTCGCACCGGGTTTCCTCCCACCGTGCTACGAGAGCACGTATAGGTGGTTCCCCGGTCCGCCGCAAACGACGAGAATGGAAAATCTGAGTTTCAGAGATTATACCTTTGGGGTCGGCGACGATGAGGTAGAAGAAGTGTACAAAAACATATTACAAAAATACAATTAATCCCTCTCTTCTCTTTTGCACTTTTCTTTATTCTTTTTTTTTTTTTTAAATCTCCCTTTTTTTTTTGAATCTTCCTCCTTTTTTTATCATGCCATTTGCTATTCTCTCTTCCCTTTTCTTTTCAGAGATCACAAAGACAGAATAATAGCAATATAAATGATATGTTATCATCATCTCCAATATAGCCATTACAACTGTTGGCAAACAATGAATAATTGCTATTACAATTAGCAGTAACTATAATAACAAACTTATAATAACAATCAACAAATGCTAATGACATGAAACGAAACAAAGAATTTGATATTTTCATCTTAGAACTTTCTTGGCATCGGATTGAGTAAAATGTATGCTTTCTGAACTATTGGGCTGCTATTCTTCTAAGGGAAGTGTGGGTATATGTTTTGGGCTGATATGAAGTTTAAAGTGGGCTGATTGTGGTTGGACAAGTAGAGAAAAGAGGTTGTAAAGGGCTGCTTGTGGTGTGTAAACAGAGAAGAGAAAAGAAAACTGTAAAAGAGTTGATTTGGGTTTTAGATTGTAGGAAGGTTGGTTGAGGATGACAGGGTAATGTGGGCTGATTTGAGCTGATGAGGTGCAGGTGGGCCTTTGTAACCTTGTTTGGGTAAAAGGGGAAGTGAGTTGGCTTTCAGTAAGACAAAATATTTGATAAATAGACTGTTAGTGGGGGAATCCAAACAACAGACTTCACGTGAAGGGTAATACATGAATCTTTTTACGCAAAGCTGCTGCTGCTATTGTTCATCAAAAAGGTGAAGATGAACGCTATTAAATGGACACTGAAGGGGTGCTTACTCGGTAAAACCTGAGCAACTAATATGAGGAAAGCTGTCGTTGGAGGCTGACGGAGGCTTGGTGTGGCTTACATGAAGTTCGGTTCAGGCATTGGAAGGAGTGGAGGAAGTGCTGTGAGGTGGAGATCACAGCAGTGCAGAGGAAATCAAGAATTCACCTGAGCTTGGACCGGTGTGGTTGGGCGGGTCTTCAGCGGCTGTTGAGTGGAGGAGTTGGAATGCAGCAGTGAGTTCTACAGCGAAGGGGGAGCTGATGGGGGCATCGACAGGAGATTCTGGCGCGTCTATCAGAGACGACACCGGAGATCGACGGCTATGATGGATAGTCTTTACTACTGATGACTTGTTGTATCTGCAGTTCTTACACTACTTGTTGTTTTTCCAGTTTTTCCCATTTTACCCTTGTGGGTATTAGTTTGATCTTGTAGCCCCATGGGCATTTTAGTCTTTTGCATTTACTTTCATTTGGAGCCTATTTATATGGCCCCTTGTATCATGTACGAGCTAATGAATTATTGAATGAAAATTTGTTTGTGTTCTCTTTGTGAGTGCCACTCTTTGGATCTCTTTGTGAGTTCCTCTAGAGATCTCTTAGTGAGTTCTCGAGATCGTTACATGTAATCTTCATCTTCTCTACCCAAATCTCTCGCAAGCAATAGTCAATCATTTGAAGGAGCCGAATTTTCGTGAGCATTTTCACCATTGGAGCCCTACCCGCCGGCCACCCTAGTCCTGCCGGCCGGCCACCTTGCCGCCGCCGGTCTCCCTCCCTCTCCACCACTCCTCCCCATCTCCTCCCCCCAATTCCTCATTGAAATTTGATTTTCAAATTTCACATTCTTTCCAAATTTGGAAATTTTATTTATGGAAAGTTTTAGAATGAATCAAAAAAAAAAATGAAATTGGATTTATTTTCAAACTTTCCTAGTCATCAAATTCTATTTGGAAA
>NW_021386737.1:0-2800 GCF_001605985.2 Dendrobium catenatum | reverse complement strand
CAAGAATGCATGGACGAACCCGAGTGGAACTTCGGGTTTGAGTACGACAACAACGGAAGGGTTAACATCCTCAGATCACAGTTCTTCGACGTCGGCTTTGACTTCGACGACACCGTCGAAGAATACTTGGACCGGATCCTACCAACGCTAGTGGACTCCATCGACGACCACTTCTCCGTCTACACGTGGATCATCAAAGGTCGATCTACCGTGCCCCCTCCACCTCCGAGATCCTTCCCCACGGCGACGTTCCTTGGCTCCTCCCTCCTCGTGGCAACCTCCGTACTAGTTTGGACGATCTTCTGCCGCTCAACCTAGTCTTCGTAGGAAAGAGAGAAAAAGGTCTCAAGGTGTGAACAACTCTTTATTACTTGTGGGATTCAAGTTACTAGTTTTTAACGTTATTATTTTCCTTGTATTAGATTAAATCGTTCGGCTATCTTCTTTTATTGTAATTCTTTTGCCTAAGCAAAGCGGAACTCTACGAGCTCTTGTAACCGATTTGAATTTGAAGTATGAAATTATAAACGGTTAAGCTTTAATTAATTTTCTTTTCTTAACTCATGTGTAACTCAAACCATGCATCACATCAGGAGCTGGTTCGGTTCTTAGAAGTATCTTTCACTTCTGAAAGTTGTTGCTAGAGGGGAGGTGGCGATTTGCTGCTGTTTGGAACGGTGGGGTGTGGACGGAGTTTTGGGCGTCTGAACAGGGCAAGAGGTGGAGAAGCTTGTGAATGTGAGAAAAGAATGGGAGGACGAGTTCAGAACAGCAAAGAGCCAGAGGTTCGAATATGAAGAACAAGAGATTATAGGCAACAAAATTCTGGCATCAAATCTTGGCTTAGGCCGGCCTTGGAAGGTCATGCACCTCGTCACTAGATGCACTGGGCCCTGAAGTGCATCCGCTGACGTGGCAAGCCGTGATTGGAATCCGAATGCATTCGGATTCAGCAAAGAGCCAGAGGCGCTTGTTTTGTGATTGGATGTCGTTCGAGCAACGACGAGGGAAATTTTTACAAGGGCCCACCTCGATTTGCGTGCACAACCTCAATTAAACAAATTGGTTGTGCATTTAGGGTATTTTCGGTGTTCTGATTACAATGACGCAGTCCGTTCGTCAATCCGACGTCGTTTGATTAGCCTTGCATTTTAATTTCGGGTGTCAGTCATCCCTTTTTACCGATCTCATCCGATTCTACTACGAGGAGCCTCGACCTAACAGAATTCGACATCCTGATCGCAAAAACGCCGTCCGTTTGGCAATCAGAGGTCGTTTGACCCTTCAAGTGACGTGTGGCGCCTAGCCGTCAAGGCTCATATCGCTTTATTCACCAATTTGGGTCCTTTCTCATGTGGTTTTAGGTGTAGGGGTCAACAGGGAATTAGATTCTTAACCAGATATAATGGAGAAAAATGATTCATGTAGCCGACCCCACATAGTGGGATAAAGACTTGATGTTGTTGTTGTTTGTTGTTGCTTTAAAATATTAGTGTAGTCCTTTTTATCTAATTTGGGTGGTTGTAATTTCTTTCTGAATAGATTTATTTGCAAATTCAACTTAATTGTTAATGCTTACCTAAATTTTGTCATTTTCATTTTTTTAGTTTTATAACATTATAGTTATTCATACTTTGTTGCTCTAGTAATATCTTTTTAAAAATTCTTCAATCCACCTGATGTTGTAAATTATGTAGGATTTCTTATCTCTGATGCATACATTTATTTCCATTACTGCAGTACCACTTCTTTGTTTTTTGTTTCTTAAATTTATCAATACTTTTAATGGTTGGTGCAATTTTGCTGCCTTTTTAAGAATATTTAGGTTGGTTCTGGTGTGGGTTTGGTTGGTGTTGCTCTTGCGCATGTTGGAGCCTCCAAAGTAAGTTGTCATAAACCTTTAAATAAATCTATGCTATTTTCTATCTTATTGCATTCAGAAATTATTTTATGTGCTCAGAAATCATACTATACCAAACTGCATGGTTATATAATACTTTTTTTTAATTGTACTATGTGGATTATGTTGTCCTGTTATTGTCTGATTTTAATTTTAAAGATATAATAAGGTTATTTAGGTTAGCCAATGACCTTCATTTTCATCTCTTTCATTCGTGATTTGAACTTGTTTTCGTGCCTTGCCTGGTTGTCACCTTGTCTTTCTCTGCACCCTATGCATGCATTCATACTAAACGGACAGGATCGGGCAGACTGGCAAAGAATGATAACCTTAAATTATTGTAGTAAAAATACATGGTTTGGGATTTTTTTTTCATGTGCAACTATATGAAATTATTTATTCAATTATCAATCAGTAGATGTGAGGATATAAGACTAGAGAAAGGCGATTGCATTGTTGGCATGCTTTATTTAAATCATTTTTTTATAGTGTATATAATGCTACTTTATTTAAATCATGATATCAAAGATTATTTGTCAGGACCCGTCCTGGTTAGCTCGCAAGTGCGAGGCGGGAACAGAGGTCGGGCAGGATGAAAATAAACCTTCATAGCATATCATCAAAAGATCTAACAAAAATCAAGCATTTTCAACTATAAAATGAAAGAGCCACTAAAGTAAATCCAATTAAAATTTTCACTTTTTATTCATATTTCAAAAGAAATATGTACATAGAGAGTTCTTCCAAAAGAAGGGATCCAAACAAATCTAACTCTCACAAAAAAAAAAAAATCTACACATACAACCTTCTATCATCTAAATAACAAAACTCAAAAGAACCTGCCGCCCGTCGTCTCCTTACGTCGGTAAGTGCGCGGTGGTTGGTCTGCCATTATCTATT
>NW_021386736.1:0-285 GCF_001605985.2 Dendrobium catenatum | reverse complement strand
ATGTGATCAGAGATGGATCTTCCTCTGATGAAAGCAGACTTCTCATCCGAAATAAGCAAAGGCATAACCAAAATAAGTCTATTCAGTATAACTTTTGCAGCAATTTTATACACTGAGTTACAAAGGCTTATAGGCCTATAATTAGAAGGCAATAAAGGATTAGAAACCTTTGGTATGAGAACCACAAGTGTATCTTTCCAATTACAATCCATTCTTCCTTGGTTGAAGAAATGATTTAAAGCCAACAAAAAGTCTTCTTTTATAATCTTCCAATAAAATTTGATA
>NW_021386735.1:0-369 GCF_001605985.2 Dendrobium catenatum | reverse complement strand
GGAGAGAGAGAGATAGAGAGAGTGAGATAGAGGAAGAGAGAGAGGGAGAGCGAGAGAGAGGGAGGGATAGGGGGAGAGAGAGAGGGAGAAAGAGAGGGAGAGAGAGAGGGGGAGAGAGAGAGAGGGAGAGGTGGAGAGAGAGAGGAGTGCAAGTGATGGAGGTTAGGAGGGAGGGAGAGAGGGAGAGAAAGAGAGAGAGAGAGAGAGAGAGAGAGAGAGGAGAGCAAGGCATGGAGGGAGAGATCAAGAGAGAGAGCAAGAGAGAGGGGGAGAGAGAGTGAGAGAGGGAAAGAGGGGGAGAGAGAAAGGGAGAAAGAGAGAGAGAGAGGGAGAGGGGGAGAGGGAGGGAGGAGAGCAAGGGAGGGAGGG
>NW_021386734.1:0-280 GCF_001605985.2 Dendrobium catenatum | reverse complement strand
AATCCTAAGGGAAGGAGGAAACCTAACCTTAAGGAAAGGAAGATTGAGTGATCGTATAGAAAGGAAGAAATCCTAACTATAAGGGATCGAATTTGAGTTTGATACTAGGGTAGTGCCACGAGGGCGTACTCTACCACTAGTTGATCTAATCCTAAGGGAAGGAGGAAACCTAAACCCTAAGGAAAAGAAGGCGACTGAACTATAGTGGGGCCCAAGAGGCTTAAATCCACTACTAATTAGTCTAGATCCTAGGAGATAGGAAGCACGGGGACTCACACCT
>NW_021386733.1:0-229 GCF_001605985.2 Dendrobium catenatum | reverse complement strand
AAAGAAATCATTCGTCCTGCAACCACTAGGTATGTTCCTAATTTTGTACATTGCAAATCATTCCTATTGTATGTTCATAGTTCTTACATTTGTGCACTGTGAATCTATAGGTTTGCCACCTCATATTTGACACTGCAGAGCTTGATGGAGGTGAGGCAACCTTTGGAAGCCATGTTTACATCAACTGAATGGTTTAACTCTGCTTGGGGGAAGAAAAGTGAGGGGAAGG
>NW_021386732.1:0-225 GCF_001605985.2 Dendrobium catenatum | reverse complement strand
TATCTCAAAAGGGTATTATATCAACCAAAACTGGCTAAATTTTGCCTTTTAAAATTATGAATGGAGTCAAAGTATAAATTCATTTTACTAAATGATACTTAGAAGATCATGATATAGTGTAATTAAATGCAAATTGCCTAACTATTTTTCTATGCTTTAAAATTTGAAGATTACATACATGTTTTAACTAGTAGTAGTGGTAAAGATATTTGGGATAGACTTTGC
>NW_021386731.1:0-1272 GCF_001605985.2 Dendrobium catenatum | reverse complement strand
GCTATTAAAGGGTTGCTGGAAGAAATAGGAGTGTATTGCATTCCATTTACCTGTTTTTTAACTTTCTTGGTGATTGATTTGAAACAAAAGAAATATAAAGTAAAACGTTGAATAATTAAAAAATACCCTAAAATCTTTATTTTCTCTGCATTTGGGAATTGCCTAAATCAGGGGATTTTTCAATCTTGTGCACAACACCAATCCTCGGTGCGCTCACATCGTTCTCACATGTCTGCCATTGTCACACCTTTGCCTCACTCACCTGTGTAGCTCACATTTCCTTTGTTTGCATATGATGTCGCCCATTAGTGCCACCCATACATGCCTTCATTGCGCTGGTTGCATCGTACATCTCACTCTCACCAGATCACAGCAAGAGTTCAAGATATTGTTTGTGTACTTACACACTGACATGACAGTCTTCTATACAAACTGTCTGCCCCCATTTTTACAATTTAATGCATTTGAAATATTTTCAAAAAAAAAATAATGCATTTGATTTGTAACCAACCAAACAATTGCATTTTGAAAGTATCCAAACAAACAACCCCTAACAAATGTCAGTTGTTGGTTTTGTCTACATTCTTATTGACCCGTACACTCAAAACACGCGGAAGGAGCGAAATCAATGATTTAAGCGATGCACACATGGGGGGCGACGCGCCACTTGAAGGTTCAAAGAAACTCCGATCACCAAACGAACTGCGCCATTGCAAACGGCGTCAAATCAACTAAGTGGGAACCCCTCGCATCCAAATCAAGTAAAGACGGTCAAGATAGACGATCGACACCCGAAATTGATGTGCAACATTGCCCAAATGACATCCAGTTACAAAACAGACTTCATCGTTGCGTTCGGAATATCAACAATACCAAAGAATGACTGCAATTTTGACTAATGAAATTTGCACGGGGAAATCGACGTGAATCACGAGCGACACGCAAATTGAGGTAACAGAGCATAGATTTCAAGAAAATGTGTATAAATTAAGATAAAATTTATATGTTTCTTTTTTTAATTATCCTTCTATCTTAATATTTATTATTTTTATTATTATTTTTGTTTAAAAATCAATCAAAAACAGAAAAGTACATACCTGCTCTTGCGCTATTCAACGCTGACACTGCTCATGTCGCCCTCTTTGCTATTTTTGCATCAAACCAGCTCAATTCGATCTCAATCCCCCTGATAAAATGAGGACAGAATGTTCCTCATCTGGTTCCTTTTCCTTCCACACAGCCAAACTGTTGAACCCCAACTCATTTGCGAAC
>NW_021386730.1:0-297 GCF_001605985.2 Dendrobium catenatum | reverse complement strand
GAAAAAAAAATTTTTAGAAGACTGGACTTCCCCAGGTCCGGCATCTCATCCTCATAGGTCAGACTATCCGGACTCTACCCACATGAGGGGAAGGGTCTAAAGAAAGGAGAGAGTAATGCAAAAAATATGCATGCGACCCCGAGTTCAATCTCCAGCTAATTCCCTAGATTCGTTATCTTTCTATGTTATTTATACTCATTGAAATTTTAGACTTTTAAGATTATGAGTATAAAAAAATCTCCGGCGAAAATAAAAGCGGCACACAATCGTAAAAAAAACTAAGAAAAGCAGGCAGTC
>NW_021386729.1:0-4329 GCF_001605985.2 Dendrobium catenatum | reverse complement strand
AATAATTTCATCACGGCATGCAATGAAAACTACGAAAAATCCCGGCACACAGCAGAAAAAGAAACACCGGCCTAGCCTAAGTCTAGAAGTGATGCCCTAGCAAACAATTCTATGTGTGTGTAAAGGCCTGTGTGGTTGGGATAGCTCCTAGTTTGGGTAGTTAATTAAAGTTGCCTAGAGTTTAGATTTGTTGAAGGCCAAAAAAGGAAATTTCAGTTAAAGTTTAAATATTAATGAATTAGGATCCATTTTAGTAAATTTAGTTTGTTGGTTCATTTTAAATACTGAGGGTAATGATATTTGAAGTTCAAATTGTATTAGTCAATTTTAGAAAGTCCCGGGTCCTCCTAGGTACTAGGATGAGGGGGTCCAAAAGGTCACTATAGGAAATAGGCTAGGTTTGGGGCTCCAAACACTTTAAAAAATTACTAGACCTTAAGGTGAGTAGTTAGACAGGTAGTACGCTGGATTTGGAGTTTCCTATGCAAAGATATGAATTTTCCAAGTTTTGGGCTTTAGACTATAGGCTGAGGTTGAACGGAAAATTGACTTTCTAATTTAAGCTAGTTTCTGGAATCTTAATATTTTTAATATTAAACAACTTTATAAAATATTGTAGCCTTCCCAAACAACCCTTAAATATTATGACATTTATAATGATCTGTTGTAAGCAAACTTCAACCATTTGATAATGATTTGTTATTAGAAAGCTTTGACTTAATAATGATCACATAATGATTCAAAATATTTCATTCACTCTCTTACAACCAATCTTTTGATAAGAAGAATGCTCTCCGATCTGCTTATCTCTGTGAATAATAAATTTAAATTTATATAATATTCATTTAAAAATAAATTAACGAAATAGAGATCCATCCTAATAAAAATTTTGAACAGAATAATTCAGTTGCATGCTCAGAATCGATTTTATTAATGCCATCATATTTGGTTAAATTAATGCTTGTTGCTTAATATATTGATATACAGCACTTTAAATTCATATTAAATAAAATATAAAATGTTTAATAAATAATTAAATAACATCATATGATATACTTCTATTAATTTTGATGAATAATAAATAAATATATACTTGAATGTTTAAATAATATTTATATAAAGTATTTCAGTATTGGCTTTTGATAGATATTATAATATGACTATTTATATAGAAATGATATTGCATAGCAATGGCGATCAAGATGGAGCCACAGGGACGAGCAGCAAATTTCGAGTACATGATAACTGTGAGCTTCTTTCACTTTGTCTAAGTTATTTTTGAATATTTAGTTTTATAAAAGAAAATGAAGTGTTATTAAAGGTTGCCCAAGTAAAATATAGAATCTCAAAAAAGTCTGATAATAATTTAATATTTTAAAATAATTTAATGAGTATCATAAATCGATATTTATTTGATTTATTAATGATGTTGAAAATTTGTGGATAAATTAATTTATGGCTATAGTTTGTTTTGTTTTTTTATTTTTTTTTTGCAATTAAAATTGCTTATTGCTAGATCAAATTCCGAGAATGAAAAAAAGTTGAGGAAAATTTAACAAAATAAATTAAAAGCTCCCATAGATTAAAAAAATTTTTGGCTCTGAGCCACTGACTACATACTTCAAATTGATTTATTGGGCCATGAATATAATAACTCAGAGATAGATCAAGATGGATAGCTTGAAATTTTAGTTATAGTAGAAGATTATATATTTAAAGAGTCACTAAAGAAGTTCACGAATTTACCTTTCAATTTTTATATTTATCATAAATTTAATAATAATTTGTATTATGTTGCGTCTGACATATTCATCTTGCAGATATTATTTCACCACAATTCATTATTTCCTCTGTAAAGAAAGGTGTGTGGTTATTTTTTAATGCTTCGGTCATCCACCACTCTACCAAACCATATTTGTCGTCTCAATACAGCCTCATCGCCAAAAATTAACTATAATTCGTTCGATGGCAATATTAGATATATTCTCGTTAAGGGTGAGCTTAAAAGTACACTCCCATATATGCATGTGCCTTATAAGGAATTCTAATCTTTGTAATACTTAATATAGTCATATTTGAATAAAATTACTTTATAAAATTTAATAACTATATGTACTTTATATAATTAATTCAATTTTGGTATTACAAACATAGATTTTAAAATATCATACGATCCTGAAGTATGTGTATTTTAAATAAAAATAAAACTATGACCTATGGTTAGATCAAATTAAATTTGTTATTTATAGATTATTTTAAACATTATCAAATATTTATTTTTATATGTTTGCTAAGCAATTTTATTTCCTTTAGGAGATGTATTTGAAGATTTTTTTTTTATTTACCTATATGACTAAGCATTTCCTAACCGGCGATCAGTAAAAATCTATTATAGGTTCCATATTTAAGTGGCTAGTACTTTATTTTTTATTAAATTATATTATTTCCTAATAAAATAATAATTGATTATTCAGTTTTGTTTTCGGCTAAATGCTTAAATTATATTTTCCTTTATACGAATCCCATTCCTGCAAGTGATGGTCAGAACGCACCTAACTTCAAAACATTCTTACAGAACAGCAATTACCTCTTACTTTTTCTAATGCTATCTCATTAAAGCTTGTATTTTGAGAGAGGAGAAAATTGAATTATAATCATCTCAAGTGTTCTAAAGAGGGCCGTATGTGACACTCTTGGCATAGATCACATACTGTGAATTTAAAACTCGAATATACACAATTTAATTAAGACATTTCTTTTTAAAATTAATGAGATTTCTTTCCTCTAGGAATTTGTTGTACCTCTCTTTTTTTTTTTTTATATCTTATATTTCTCCTTTAAAATCATTATTTTTTTAGATGAACATCATATTTGAAAATAATTATATTTATTTTTTACATATTCTTCATCCTTAATAAACCAAAACAAACTTTCTTAAAATTAACACAATCTTTTTTTATTTTGGACCAGGATTTATTTTATAGAAATCAAACCTATTTTGAAAGTATTTTATACACATTTTAATTTAACTAATAGATTTTTATGCTTAAAAATAATCAAAAATTAAAATTTTCAATGTAAGTCTATTTTACGGGAACTATACATAAATAAAATAATATGAATATGACTTTATTAGTAAGTAAATTTTAGAAATTCTTTTTGTGTAAGTGGTGAGACAATGTTATATTTTATAAAAATCTTTAAAATATTTTAGTCCTTTTATTAGAATATCAATTTGAAAATTTATTATTATATAAGTATTATAAATTATATATATATATTATTCTTAATATAGATTCATATTGACTTAGTGAAGTTATATTGGGCTTGGTAAGTAATGTTGTTGATTGCCCTACCTACACATACATATATGTTATCTTTATGTGTGTAAACCTAAGTCTAAATTTTATGTAAGCATGTACTGAGGTGAGGTATTTGTTAAAGTGAATGAAATAATTGTTAGAGTATCATTCAGGATTGAAGGATATATTAGAAATATCCTAGTTAAATATCAGCGACTCCATCGCTGCGCTTGTAATAAATATAATTTAGTTATATAACAAAAATTTATGTTTGCTAATGAAAAACTACTCAACCAGAGTTCTCAGTGTAAAATAATCTAATTTTTAAAGAGACGTCCTAATCGAATGATATTAAAACTCATGGTAGCAAAAAAGTTAGAATTCTCTTAAGTTGTTGTGAATTATCATAAAAATCTCTTCATATCTATCGGAAGGGATCACGGCATTCAAACTATCCATCTAAGATTTCTCTTACCTAAATGATTAATATTCTTCTTAAGATGCCTGAGACACTATCCCATATGTCTATGCATGGTTAGACATTTCATTTTAAATCTCTAATTATTCCACTTAATTCCTCTTAAGGCTATATATATAACACTATAAGTTTTTAAGTTATGCAATGGCTTATACATAAGCTAAATAAGAAATGATGATAATAAAATAATATTGCTTAATAATTCATTAGAAATTAAAGATCTAATCTTGAAGCAAACTAGAATTTTTTAACATATCATCGATGAGCCTAGAGAAAAATTTGGCTAGCCATGGAAAGTCAAAACTAAATAAAACAAAATTTCATTTTAAAAAATTACACAGGATAAGGGTTAAGGATATAAAATATATCACAAGAATGTTCCTAGTTAAGGTATTGGTCCAAGTTATTTATTTCATTGTACCTTTTTCTTTTTAGATCTTGTGGTAGCTTTGATTTTTTCATTGGTGTGCTTTTCTTATTTTTTAATTGGTGTCAATAATAGCTGTAAAGACATAATGGTAACAAAAAAATCCAAACAATCATTCTCAA
>NW_021386728.1:0-323 GCF_001605985.2 Dendrobium catenatum | reverse complement strand
CTGAATATTTTGTATATGCAATTTAGTTTGTCATTAAGAAAATAATATTAAATGAATTATTTTAAATAGAAGAATTGAAGAACACAAGCGAAAGTAATATAACGAATTAGAAGTTAAGCAACAATCACGAACATGAATACTAATCAGCAACATAACAACAAGAAATACATTTAAAAGTTATGTTCGAACGAGAAAGTAAATAACAACAACTAATACAATTTTAAAGCAAGGCGATAGGCGCAACGTTGAAGTTACTACTTCATATTTTTAAGAAGATATCGTAGATGTGTTTGGAGCTGTGTCAGTGTAGGACAACATTTGAA
>NW_021386727.1:0-203 GCF_001605985.2 Dendrobium catenatum | reverse complement strand
ACACAGATGACGCCACCTCCCTCTTTCTCTCGTGCATGTCTGAGTGCGTTGTCCTTCTTTCTTTTCTCCAGTTTTCACTTCTTCTAGCCGGACGGATGTTGATTGAACCCCGTGTGATCTGATTGAGCCAATTGGGACCTTCTTCCCTTTGATTAGGAAAGCCTAGAAACCCCTTTGCACTAAACCCATTCAAGAAGATAATC
>NW_021386726.1:0-200 GCF_001605985.2 Dendrobium catenatum | reverse complement strand
CTTTTATAATGAATTTGATATGTTCTTTTTTTATTTTGGGGTCATATATATGCTTGTAAGATGCCACTTGTGTTGTTATATAATAATTTATTAAAGAAGAAAATACATCAAGTTGAAGGGGTGAAGCTGATATAATGGCCTCATTTAATGTTATTTTTATTTTGCATCTTTTATATGGATTATAAAAAAAAAGGCAGAAG
>NW_021386725.1:0-287 GCF_001605985.2 Dendrobium catenatum | reverse complement strand
GCCACGGCATCAGCACAGAGAAACCCCAAACAGCATAGCAGTTCTCAAGGGAAAGCGACGGTTTCAGCACATAAAAGTCCACACGGTTTCAGCAATTCCAAAGGATGGGCTTCGGTCCCAACAGCCACCATAAAGTCACGGTAACAAAGAAACCCCAAACGGCACCTCAAAACTCCAGGAGGTGGCCACGGTTCCAACAGCCAAGCACAGGAAACCAGCAGTTTTTTTACAGGTTCCAAAAGGTAAGTTCAATTCACGGTAAAAAAGGGACCACGACAATAAATTAG
>NW_021386724.1:0-260 GCF_001605985.2 Dendrobium catenatum | reverse complement strand
CTAAGCCTTAATTTAACTTTAATTAAAAATCACCTTTTTGTCTTAATTAAATAATTAAAAATTATTAAAAATTCTAAATTTTCCCCAAACACTTGGTAACACTTCTTCGGGTCATTTATGACCTTTGGGGGTGATTCTTATCAGTTTGGAGCTGATTTGGATCAAAACTCCAAAATTACCCCTAATTAAATAATTTCAATAATTCCTTAATTGCCCAAAACTTCTAAATTTCATAACATTGCCTAGAGAACTCCAAATTT
>NW_021386723.1:0-282 GCF_001605985.2 Dendrobium catenatum | reverse complement strand
TTGAGCACAGTAACAGAAAAATTCCCAATCAACTTTAAACTAAAATAAAATTTCCGATTGTCATCGACGGAGGGTCTCCGCCCCGGAAAACGACCCACCAAAGAGAATTCAAAAGGCTTAGCGAGCGACCTAACCTCATCCTCAGAAATTAATAACGCCGGCAATCCACGATGAGAAGAAAAACCCAGTTAAGGAAAAGAAGAGGAAGAAAAACCTGAAACCGCATCCTTAAAAGAAATAGGAGCCGAATTTCCGGACAGGAAACCAGGATCGCGAGGACGA
>NW_021386722.1:0-211 GCF_001605985.2 Dendrobium catenatum | reverse complement strand
AAACTATTTAAGCATTTGGCATTTAATTGTGCTAAGTCACGTTCTTCTATAGTCCATTCTGCAAAAGGTGTTTCTACTCTAACTCCATCAACTAATCTAGTTGGTTTTGTATAACCTTCTTGGACTAGCATCCACATGCGATAATCAAGTGACTATAAGAAAGTAGACACGCTTGTTTTCCAAAAATCAAAAGGAATATTGTCAAACAGTG
>NW_021386721.1:0-292 GCF_001605985.2 Dendrobium catenatum | reverse complement strand
TTGGAATTTCCTACGAAAACTCTCGATTAAAATAGCGATTTAAATTTTATTTAAGATTTCAAAGTTAGACATCAAAGGAAGAAAGGGGTAGGAATTTCAAGTGGTATTGGTTCAAGTTTGAGCAATTATTTTCAGAGTCAAAGGAAGAGGAGCAGGGAGTATTTTTGAGATTCTGAAACAATTCAGAAAACACTCCAACCTATCCTAAGCATTGGGCTTAAATTTGATTGAAAGAAATTTTTAGTTTAAGTGGTTAATTTTATTAGAAATTTGGGATTCAATTCCCGGAAGT
>NW_021386720.1:0-236 GCF_001605985.2 Dendrobium catenatum | reverse complement strand
TCTCATTTGGTTTTGATCTTTAGAAATCACTTAGAGTTTTAGTCCACAAGTCCACTGTTCATCGTACAAGTCCTCTGCTCATTTAGTTCGAGTTCTGTACATTTCTGTTCAAGTACAGGTCTTCTATATTGTTGCCCAAGAAGGTCTTCAAATTGTTCAAGTCTTTGTACATTTCAGTGAAAATTTCGGCAGCACCCCGGCATATCCCCCGTTTAGGGGAAAATTGGGGAGCTGGG
>NW_021386719.1:0-538 GCF_001605985.2 Dendrobium catenatum | reverse complement strand
CGACTAATAGCAGTTCAAAACGACGAATCAAAACAAAAAAGGGGTCACACCTGCTTAGGCTAAATTACGTAGCAAGAGATTTGAATATTTCAAAATAAAATGAGAAAATAACACAATGACAAATAGTAGTTTCAACGAAAATCCCTAATCTAACAACGAGAGTTAATAAGCATAAAGGTGCACTCAAGCCCTATGTTTACTAAGCTTAGCATGAGCAGCACAGGGAGTCGTCCTTCATGATTGTCATCAATTCCAATAAAAGATAGATTTAGGAAATATAATGAAAGGAGAAAGAGAAACCTTCGTCAAGGAGTGGTGGAGATCCTCCACTCGACTCCTTCAAAGTGCTCGTCAATTGTTTCCACTAAGGTGTCCAGAATATACTCCAAGTAGTTCTCGACGGTGTGATCAATCCTTGGATTCACGTAGAAGAAGGTAGATTGTAGGATGTCGGTGAAGCCGTCCTCGTCCCACGTTATTCCATAGTCAGCCTCCGGATCCACCATTCATGGAGCTCGGTGGCAAAACTCTTCCAACT
>NW_021386718.1:0-456 GCF_001605985.2 Dendrobium catenatum | reverse complement strand
AGTTCCATTAGGAAGTTTCTTATTATTTGAATCAAATATGAAATTAATTTCATATTTGTTTAACTTCCTTGGGGCCCACATATTAATCACAAAACCCCTCTCTCCTCTCTAAATGGCCGGCCCCCCCTCTCCCTCATACTTTCTCTCTCCAATTTTCATTAATTGCTCCCTATTAATACTCCCTCATTATCTCCCACAATTCCTCCCTCACACTTAATCACCTTCAATGAAAGTTTGAATTCAAAATTCAAATTATTTCCCTCCGAATTCACCTAATCTGAAATTCAGATTTACTAAAACTTCATCCTCCTCGTAATTAATTTGAAATTGCTAACATGCCACATAAGCAAGGGAAATTAACTCCAAGATCATCTTCATAGCTGCCCGCCTACTTTTCCACTTCAATATCCAAGTGCCTTTGCAGCAAACAAGAGGAAATCGTTGAAAATCCCCTCT
>NW_021386717.1:0-581 GCF_001605985.2 Dendrobium catenatum | reverse complement strand
CATAGTGGCCATCATCTCTTCTATCTTCTTCTCCATACTTGAAATTTGTTCATCCTTTTGTCTTAATTGTTGTACAAGACGTTGAGTTAAGTCTGGCGCTATGCCTTCCTCAACTGCAACATCTTGTAATACAACATCTTCAATCTGTTCATTATAAGAAGTTGTTCTTGTTTCAACCATAAGGACATCAGCCACTGTATCATCTAACATATCATCTCCATCTAAGTCAAAGTTCAAAGCCTCTTCCTCATCTAGATTTCTAATACTGTCTTTAAATTCACCTATCATCTCCTCTATAGATCTTCCAGAAACATAGTTTTGATCAATAGGAACATACTTTTCACAGTCCATGTGGTCTGGAGTAGTATTCTCAGCCCTCTCCTTCTCTTCAAGTTCACTTTCTATAGGCTTCTCAGGCGAAGCTACTACATGAGAAGTAGCCTTTTCCTTGGGTCTCCAAACCTTCTTTTCATCAGATGTCGAAGATGTTTGGTTTGAGGATTCCAACCGCTCTACATCAGGATAAGAAGACGGAGTAGGACTCATAGAGTGGTGCCTATCTATCCGGGGAGAAGAATGGG
>NW_021386716.1:0-294 GCF_001605985.2 Dendrobium catenatum | reverse complement strand
CGATAATTTAATTCGTCTGGACAAAAATTTTTCAGAGACTCGATCGTCCTGGACGATTTAATTTAGTCCTGGACGAATAGGACTTAGAAAAATTTTGAAGCAAGTTCCTATTCGTTCCATGTGCTCAATAGGAGATAACTGTCTGATCGTCCCGTACGAATGGATATCGTCCAGTATGATCAGTATAATTTTTTTTTTATGATTTCCTTATGTGTGTCTATGTTTTTATTCACACAATTACAATCACTCCCTTTCATTTTAATTACAGCAAACTTCAAATTTTACAAAGTATCT
>NW_021386715.1:0-351 GCF_001605985.2 Dendrobium catenatum | reverse complement strand
TAAAGTTGCTTTCTGAAGTTGTTGTATATAAATCATTATATTTTGTTTGGATAGTATAACTATGGAGCTGCTGTGCTGCAACTATGTATGAACAAATTACATTCATACCTTTATAAATATTGAGATGAAAGAATTTTTTTTAAAAGATAATTTTTTTTAAATGTATGTGAAAACCAAATAACAGTGAAAACCAAAAAATAGTTCTAAATCAAAATTATATCCCTTAATTTGATACAACTTTTTATATATATTAAAACTGCTATCAAAAAATATTTTTTAATACTGTTGTAAAATATAAAATTTTAATAAAAAATTTGTAAGCCGTAAAAAAACCAATGATAAAATAAAAAT
>NW_021386714.1:0-384 GCF_001605985.2 Dendrobium catenatum | reverse complement strand
TGCATATTGAGGACTATCTCGATTGGGAGAGGGCCGTGGAAATTTTTTTTGATTATATGGAGGTGGAGCCGGAAAAACAAGTTAAGTATGTAGCTTGTAGATTGAAGGGAGGGGCAAGTGCGTGGTGGTCTCACCTTTCGCAGTCCCGCCGGAGAGAGGGCAAAGGTAGTGTGCGCAACTGGGCACGTATGAAGCAGTTACTGCGCTCGCAGTTCCTCCCAACCGACTATGAACAGTTGCTCTACCTGAAGTATCAACAATGTGCCCAAGGCAGCCGTTCTGTAAGTGAATACACTGAGGAGTTCTATAGTCTCTGTGCCCGAAACGACCTGCATGAATCTACTAACCAGTTAGTAGCCCGATACGTGGGAGGACTGAAGGACA
>NW_021386713.1:0-227 GCF_001605985.2 Dendrobium catenatum | reverse complement strand
ATGGGATTTAGTATTATCTCAGGCTGAGTTTGCTTACTATAATTCTGTTGATCGCTCCACTGGCAAAACTCTTTTTGAAATTATTTATGGACAACTTATTCCTCACATCTTAGATAGAAACTGCTTGCCCTTCCCTAATAAAACTAGTGCTTTCAAACATTTGACCACATAAAGATTGTTCAACAACAGATCCTTGAAAAACTCCAAAAGGCTAATGCTAAGTACAA
>NW_021386712.1:0-250 GCF_001605985.2 Dendrobium catenatum | reverse complement strand
TGGGGCACTATTGGCCCAACACAATGAAGAAGGTAAGGAGAATATGCTCTACTACATCTATCTGAGGTTGATCAGAGCAGATATTTGTTACTCCCAAATTGAGAAGTATTGTCTAGCATTAATGTTTATGGTTTAGAAACTCCACCACTATATATTCTCTCACAAAGTTACATTAATATCAATGATCGATCCGCTAAAGTTTTTAATGATAAGACTAGCATTGACAGATCATTTTGCTAGGTGGGTAGTG
>NW_021386711.1:0-740 GCF_001605985.2 Dendrobium catenatum | reverse complement strand
GCCCCCAAATAAAAAGAGTGTGGCCAAGTGTGGCTTAGTAATTTAATTCCAAATGCAAATATATAACTGCGTCGGATGATTTTTATTATAAATTGTTTAGGATAACCCTGCAGGTGGACTAGATTTTTCTTCTCTTTCTGTGAAATTAAATGTAATGTAAATATAATATATCAAGAGTCAAAATTGTGAAAGTGATTTTGAAAATGGGATATCACATTCAATTTGGAATCTGAAGAAAGGAGAATATACCTAAAAGAATTATTCTCTTTTATTTAGAAAGCCAAATTAGAATGATTCAATATCCAAATAGAAAAGAAAATACCCCTCTTAGGGATGTGTTTCTTTTCATTTGGATATCCAGAACCCAGCGGACCCGAGAAGTTCGTAGAAGAAAAAAAGACAGAACAAGAAGATTGAAGAAAGAAGACAAAGAAATAAAGATTCAAGGAATAGTATATCCCAGTTTAAAAATTACTTGCGTCATTCTTAGGATTAGAATCCGGGTTTGTTGGCAGTGGTGCCCGGCCACTTTACTTTTCTGCAAATTCTGGGTGTAATATGGACATTGGACATTATATTTTGGATTATTTAATTTAATTTTTTATATTATTTGTGCAGTAGAATTTTTTTAAGACTCTTGCATGCCGTGTTTTGTTTTAGTCTGGATACGAATCAGAGTGCTTTTTTTCGTAAGGGTACGCTAAAAATTCTTTTACTTGTAATTTTAAATAAAAATTTTT
>NW_021386710.1:0-1014 GCF_001605985.2 Dendrobium catenatum | reverse complement strand
TACAGGGGAGCGCCTCGAGTAACCTCAGCATCTAGAAACTTGGTGGCAACCAGGTTCAGTCCCTTAGATTTAACAGGGTTTGATTTGGAGTCATCATTAACCCAAGGCTACGATGGTAAAAACTTGATCTTTTTACCCACAAATTCAAATAAGCAGGTGTTCGAACGCCCATAGATGTGGACATCGTTATCAAAAATTCAGGGACGACCTAGGAGGATTTGTCAAATATGCATAATCAGCACATCACACCAAACGTTCTCCTTATAATCAGGGAAGGAGATATATATGAGGCTTCATTCCTTCACCTACAAGGCAGTGGACTTGACCCATGCTATCTTATAGAGGTTGGGGTGAGGAACGGCAGACATGCCCAACTTGGACACCATGTCAAAAGAGACAACATTGATGCAACTGCCACTATCCACGATAACCTTACAGTTCTTATCCTTGATTCTGATGTAGGTGTGAAAGATCGCAGTCCTACGCCAGTCATCGGTGGTAGCAGGGTGTGACAGCGCATATCTCACCACGTAGATGGGAGAGGTGTCTAGTTTATGAAGGCAATGGAGGATAGCAGTGTCATCATTTTCCTCAAAGAATTCACCCTCATCTCCCACTTGGTGGATTTGATCGACCTCGGGCTCAAAATCTTCCTTAGTGATTTCCTCGATAATCTAGACTTTGTAGGGACTAGAGCACTTAGAAGCGATATGCCCATACCCTAGACATTGAAAGCACTTAGTTCCGGGATTGGACCGAGGGGTATCTAGGGTGGGAGGCTTAATCATAAAATCAGATCAGGGTGTAGAACCAGTGGGTGGTCGGGTAGTGCTCCCTCGGGTCGGTCAGGCAGTGGAGGTGTGAGGACTAGAACTACCGGAGGGTCTGTAGGAAGGCCTAGAGTCATGCGTCGACTCGGGTGCTGGGAACGGGTTTCCTCCTGATCTTTCTATGCTCTGGCGTCCACATCACTATCACTGCCCAAAATTTTTTTTATGTGTTTGTTGTTGTTGA
>NW_021386709.1:0-7576 GCF_001605985.2 Dendrobium catenatum | reverse complement strand
GCAATAGGACCAGTTATAAAAACGTGATGCATATTGTTAACATGAAAATAACATTGGCAATTAGAGGTAATAATGAAAACTCTCTTTCTCATATTTTCATCTGTAGGAATGATGCTATTAATAATTCTCCATATAAAATCAGAGACAGTAGAGGGGATAATGTTATGCCAAATCATTTTAAAAGTTTAGAAGTGTCATTTTTAATTCTGAAAGAATGCCAGGCATACTTAATACTAAAATAGCCATCTTTAGAACCCGTGTAGAGTAACAGATCTTTCACATTGCCATTAATGGGGATCTTAAGAATAAGTTGGATAATACTATCTAGAAAAAGTACCAGCCAGCTTCTCTAAATCCCACCCATTAGAAGAAAAGAAATAATTAACCTTCTTTTTAGAGATAGAGATAGTCTTTTTAGAGATAGAGATAGTGTCAAGTAAAGAATCAATGGATTCACCATTAAGCCACCTATCTTGCCAAAAGAAAATGTTCCTATTACCAAGGCCCCAAACTAACGAAGACTCCATTTTCCATTTAACCGAACAAATCTGATGCCAAACTTTAGAGTGACCTTTAGAAAAATAACACAAGGAAGGATGTTTCCGACCAATATATTTATCCCTTATAAAATTGGCCCACAGACTGACATTAGCCCTAATATTAAACCATAGCTTAAAAGAGAAAGCCCAAGCCATATCGCTCAAGTATTTACACCCTAATCCCCCTTCTTGCTTAGTACCATAGCACCCTCCCCAATTCTTCCAATGAATCTTAGAATTAATACCAGAACCGTTCCAAATTTTTTTTTTTTAAATTCTATCAATTCTAAGACAAACACCCTTAATAGGAAGGAGAGTTTGAAAACTATAGACCGGTATAGAACATAACACACTTTTAATAAGAGTGAGATGCCCACCAAAACTTAAAAAAGTAGAATTTCAAGAAAACAATCTATTCTGAACCCTGGAAATTAAATCATCATAGAAGAAAGCTCTCTTTCTACCCTTAAAAAGAGGAATACCCAAATATTTCATAGGTAAGGCACCTTGAGAAAAGCCAGTAAGATTCTTAATATCCAAAATCTGATCAGGAACAACATTCTTAGAAGCGTTAGTAAATTCAATGAAATCATCAGCAAAACATAAATGGAAGATATGAAAGCCCCCTAAAGTTTTAAAATAAAGACTAGGAAAATTAAAGAAAAGATTAGCCAAACCCCTATAAAGATAATCAGTAGCAATAATAAAAATAGCCGGAGACAAAGGGTCACCTTGCCTCCGACCATGAGAAGCTTTAAAATAACCATGAGTTTTACTGTTCACAATAATAGAGAAAAAAGGACTTTCAGTACTAGATTTTATGAGATTTATGAATTTGAAATCAAAACCAAAAAGACTCAACATCTTATAAATAAAACTCCAATTAATATTATCATAGGATTTATCAATATCCAATTTGATGATCATGTTATCATCTCTCACCTTAATATCCAAATCCTGATAGAAATCCTGAGCTAAAAGGATATTGTCAACAATTGCTTGACCTTTAACAAAGCCCATTTGATAAGGAGATATAATCTTAGGCAGAAAAATAGATAACCTGCTCATCAAATGTTTAGATATAAGTTTATAAAACATGGAACACAAACTAATCGGTCTAAAATTATTCCACGAATTAACAGCAATGTTCTTAGGAATTAAAATAATAGAAGTAGACGTAAATAACTTAGGAATTGTAAAGCCATTAAAAAAAATTGTGATAGCGGAGAAAAAATAATTAGAAAAAATAGAGAAAGTTTTTTGGAATAAATTAGTGGTAAAATCATCCGGCCCAGCAACGTAATCAACATTTATATTAAATAAGATATCTTTAATCTCCTCAGGAAGAGGAGACTTAGATAAAGAGCCATTCTCCTCTAGAGTTATAACATCCGAAATAAAAGAAGGGTCAACACTAGAAAGAGGAATAAAAGACTTATTAAGGTGCTTATGAAAAAAATTAACAGCCAACTTAATAATCTCATCTCTATCCTCTATAGTAGAGCCATCCTTGCGGGAGATTTTTGAATATTGTTAATAGTCCATTTCCTATTAATCAAAGCATGGAAATATTTAGTGTTATTTTCACCTTCCACTAAATGCTTGGCGGCCGCTTTTTGTTTCCAAAAAGTTTCTTCCTCAACCTGAAGCTTAGACAACTTCACTTTAGCCTCATTAAGAATACACAGATTAGCCTCATAGGAATCTGACTGACAAAGATCCTCAAGGGAGTTAATTTTATTTTCAGCAAGTAAAATGTTGTTAAACAAATCTTTAAAAAAATTATGATTCCACCAATTCAAAACAAGCTTAATTCTTTTCAACTTGAGCTATAATCATTTCATGCTAGAAATAGAATTATTAGGATAAACAGGAGCATTACAATTCACCTGAACAACCTCAAGAAAAGAATCATGATGAAGCTACCTATTCTGGAATCTAAACATAGTAGGGAACCTTTTCGGATTATTTTTAATGTTAATAAGCAAAGGGGAATGATCCGAGAGAGTACTACTCAGATGTTCAACCTTGGTCAAATTAAAAGTGTCCAACCAAGAGTTATTAAAAAGAAACCTATGCAACCTCTGCCACAAATGCCCATGATGCCAAGTAAACTTGTTTCCAGAAAACCAAATATCAATGAGACTACAAGCCGTAATCATATCTATAAATTCATCCATAGACTGATATATAGGAAGATACCCCCCTATATCTTCATCCGAGCTAGTAATCATATTAAAGTCACCTCTAACAAGCCAAGGAAGATTACAAACATTATTAAAATGCAAGATTTACTCCCATAAAGCCCTCCTTATATATCGAGAAGAAGCAGCATAAACAAAGGGCGCACAACATTGCACATTAGAACTTTCAATATTACAATGTAAAACTTGAATGAAATCACCAATAAAATCAATTCTAACAAAATCTTTCCAAAAAATCTAAATTTTACTAGCAATATTAGACTTAGCATTATTAAAACCCAAAGACCTAGCAGTTATAGATAATTTATCCACAAAAATAAGAGGTACAAGTAAAATAAGGATGGAAGTATTATGAATATGACATAAGTTTTTAACCCTAAGTTTAGAGGAGGTGCAACCAATACCCCACACATTCCAAATAATGGTGTTAAACATAAAAAACATAATTAATGAGAAGTATGCGATCGGGTACTTCTAGGTGATTGTAAAATAACATTTCTGGGTTTCCTACCACGTTTACTACGACCCTTAGAAAAACTAAGGTCATTGTCTTCTCAAGCATAGCACTTAGCCAAAATGTCTATTTCCATATCAGTATAAGCATCACAGTAAAATAAATCAGATAAAAGAATAGTTTTATCATTTAAGTTACCTGAAGGCCCCATAGGAAAAGTCCGTTCACCTTCAACAAAGAAAACAACATCTTCTAAAGTAGTTAAAAACCTCTCATTACCTTCAAAAGAACAGTTACCTTTCTCGGAAAGGGCCTAACCCTGAGGAGGCCCCGCCTCCTCCTCCAACAATAAATTCCCTTTCTCAGTTATGGCCAAGGATTGATTAACCTGAGAAGGAACCGCCTCCTCCTCCAACAAAGTTTCCACACTGTCATTGCACAAGCTTTTTCCACTAACAATATGAGCTATAGGAGAATTCACCACCAATGAAAACACATCCCCTTGAACAAAAATAACCTGATCATTCTCAATAGTTATGTTAGTATTAGCATCAATAGTATTATTATCCTCCACCACAACAACCTTAGTAACATTTTGTAAGGATTCATAAACAGTAGTAGATGATGAATGGTCAGCCACTTTAATGACCTCATTAAGAAAATTTTTTCCTTTTCCCACATCAAAAATAAGATTCACATTAAGTTCATTACTAGAAGACGAAGGAATAGCCTGAATAACATGCTTATCCACCACGTCCTTAGTGTGAGACGAATTACCATTACCTTCCACCAAATTAGCAATACTATCAGCTTTCGTGTTGCCCTCCTGCATTTTAATAGGCCTGACAATTTCTTTATCTTTCTTAAGGTGGGGATGGAATTTAAAACATTCACTCAGACTATGACCGTGCATCTTGCAATGAGAACAAATATTGGGAAAATTTTCGAATTCAACATTTTGAAAATAACCATTGACTTCAGACTAAATCCAAATCTCATTAGGATGTTTTTTTAGATATATCAACCTCAACCAAAACCCTAGCCACCGACGGACGAGAAACTGAAGCCATAGCTTGGTCCGTTTGGAATGGTCGGCCAAGGATAGAGGCCAGGCCAAAAAGGATTTGAGAGTTGAAAAAATGCAGCCTAAGGTTAGGAAAAGACACCCAAACAGGAACAATCAGAGATTCGGGATGAACATCAAAATCAGGAGTCCATTTAAGAAGACTCATTTGGCAAGATTGAATATAGTAAGAGCGCCTAAAAAAAATCCGGCAATAATCCAAATCATTACTCTATTTAATAACCACATTTTCGGGATCTAGTAAACCAACATGAAAAGATCCAGAAAGCTTAAGGTTATAAAAGAATTTTTGGATAACATCAATATTAGGTCTCTTTAGAACAAACTTACCCACAAGGATAAAAACAAAAGGAGCTGCAAGTTGAGCAAAAATTGAATCTTTTAATAAAAGTGCGAGACAATCTTTAAAGGATGACTAAACAAATTTCAGGGTAGAGGAAGAACCACCAAAACCAGTAAGAGCCTCTTTAAAATATCAAGATCTACCATTCGTGATAGAAGCTACCGAAGGGATTGATGACAATGGGGTCATCATCAACCCCCCCCCCCAAAAAAAAAAAAAAAAACTAAACCCGAAGGCAAATTAAACAAGACTTCAAAGAAACCAAGAAAAGGACAAACAAACTGGAAGAAAAGCAAATCAAAATAGGGAAGCAACAAGCTTCCAAAGAAAACACAACATAAAACAAAAAACAAAACATCCGAGAAAAAAGGAAATAACAACCCAAACCCTTGAATTGCCTCAAAATCTTCTGGAAGGTTCCTCTATCTAAACTTGCTTGTGTTGTGTGTGGTATAGTCTTGGTCTATCATCCTAAAGTAAACTTTATGATAGGTTTCTTTTATGATACATTCAAAGATATGTTTTAAAATATTTTTACAATTTTAAATCTATCTCAAAATATTTATTTATTTTATGCGAGTTCAATGTAAATATGTGTAGAAAGATTAAAGTTTTTTTTTCTTTCACTAATTCATCGTATATACAAATACCTATTTTTTATTAATTCGTCTCAATCATTAAAGAAGGAATCAAAATTCATTTTTCCTCTCGTTTCTCCCTACGCGCCACCTCAGGCGATTTTAGGGTTTCCCTCCTCCTCCCCTAATTTCTTCACCTCGATGCACTTTTTCAACACCCATCTCTTTCTTTCTTTTTTTCACTTTGTGCACTGGTTCTCGCTTTTGTTGTTTAGCCCTATTAGGGCTTCGAAGGGATAATGGGGGCTTCGTCCTCTACACCTTGGGGGAGTGTTTTTGCCCAGGTGCAAGATATGAAGAAAGGATTCTTTAGCCTAGAGTATGCAGTGCCTTATCCTACCCAGTCTCAATTATTTAAGGATGTTCTCTCTTGTTCCTCAGTAGTTGATACCCGTCCCTCTTTAAATCAGTCAACTTTTGATGGTGTGCTGACAGTCTTGCTTTCGGATGAAGAAGTCTTAAAGTTTGCATTGCCATTTAAATTTACTCTTGTTGGTAAATTTGGTCTGCATAGGCCAAACCTCGATTCTATTCACACTTTTTTCGGTAGTCTTAAACTCTATTATTTTTTTTTCATTGGCTTGATGATTCTAAACACATTTCAATTCAACTCTCTAATGACTTAAATTATAGTCGTGTATTCGCTCGTAGATATTAACTTTTACTTAATTGCCAAATGTGTATTCTGAAATGGACACCTTTCTTTGATGTTTGAGAAGAATCCCCCATTGTGCTTTTTTGGATCTCATTTCCTAATCTAAGGCTCCATTTTTTTTAATGCTAAAGTGTTGCATGCTCTCAGTTCTATTTTTGGCTGTCCCCTGCAAACCAACCAGGCAACTGTATCTTGAACCCATCCTTCTGTGGCTAGGGTTTTAGTCAATGTTGATATATCAAAGAAACATGCTAAAGAAGTTTTGGTCGGTTCTAAAGCCTTTGGTTATGAACAAAAAGTGGAATTTCAAAAAGTCCTTGATTTTTGTTTACACTATAAGACACATGGACATGTTGTTTCTGATTTTTTCAAATTGCATCTGGAACTTAAAAAAATTTTGAACCCCCTCGGTGGGGATGGTGTTCTCTACTGCTACAGATACTGCCAAAGAGAATATTAATAACCATATTCTTTTGAATCAAGTTAAGACCCCTGCCCCTAATAAGAAGGTTGGAAATGATAATTTTAATGATTCGGATGAGATGGATGCCCCGTAAGATAGAAATGATTTTTCACCTGAGAAAGTCTCTTCTAGTGATAAACCTCTCAAGGAAGGTGATATACTTCTTAATTTCTTTGTCTATATTGATGCAATGCTTCAAAATAATGAGAATCTCTCTCTATCGCTTAATGTGAACACTAATAAAAAGGAGAATATTATGGAGGAATGTGAAGAAGGAGAATTTATCCCCAAAAATACTTATGGCCCTATCTCTGTGGATCATGTTAATAGTATGTATAAAGGGGATCCAATTTCTTCATCTTATTTTGATCTCTTTGATAGTGTTTCTAAAACCATTGATGAGGAAAGATCCTTTAAGGTAAATAGAAAAACATTAAAATGGTAAAGCTCCTTTACTTGATACATCTAGTTCTACTAGGGCTCAAACTTTTACTAAAAGTTCCAATGATTAAAGCCCTTATTTATAATGTGAGGGGTATTTGGAGGAGAGGAGGGGGAGGGTTGGTGACTATAGAATTAGAGTCAGGAATTTTTGTAGAGTGCATTATTGACCTCATTTTTGAATGAGATCACTTGGACCAATCTAGACCCCTTATCAGTCTAGCTTCTAAACCAGTATAAACTCTAGGATCCTCCTAGAATCCAGACCACAGGATCTACTCTAGACCCTAGGATTCCTCCAGATAAACCTAAACTCTAGGATTCTCCTAGATCCAATCCTTAAGATCTATTCTAGGTCCTAAGATTTTTCTAGACCACAGACCCTAGGATCCTTCTAGATTCTAAACTTTAAGATCTACCTAGGCCCTATAACCTCTAGATTCTATACCCTTGAGTTCCTCTAGATTTTAGGACCAATTCAAATTCAAATCAATACAAACTCCTGATTAATCTAAATCTTAAACCAATCTAGACTACAAATAAATCTTGACCATAAGCCAATCTAGATCTTAATTTAATTCGCACCTCAATCAAAATCCAAGGATAAAAGCATTGTCTTGAAACCCTTTTCCAAGGATTTTTCAAACACTTCAAAACCTAGTCAAATGGCCTATGATTCAGAGTCTGTCAGTTGCACAATGATAGGACATGTCTCTAAAGGCCACCCTCCAAATTTGAGCTTATTCTGAGCCCTC
>NW_021386708.1:0-233 GCF_001605985.2 Dendrobium catenatum | reverse complement strand
AATCACAAAGTGTAATTGAAATAAATATTAGAAACAATCATTAATTTAAGAATCTAGGAAATTATTAAACAGTCAACTAACACATAAAATATCATTGTTTAACTATAACATAAAATAAAGCTACTTAAAACAACTATTAAACTTTAATATACATTCAATCAAAAATTATTAAACTATCTTCTAAACATACCTAAAAAAAACTACTGCCATACATAGTACACATAACATAATTA
>NW_021386707.1:0-303 GCF_001605985.2 Dendrobium catenatum | reverse complement strand
GGTAGTGGTGGAAGAGAGTTTTTGTGAAGGCTTCTCCGCCTTACTGTGGGGGAAAAAGAAAATACACTTGTGATAATAGTGCAATACCTTAAGTGGGAGACTTCAGGGAGTGGATGTAGGTCGCGTTTGACCAAACCACTATAAATCTTGTGTCTTTTATTTTTTGTTGCTTTTTTTACTTTACTGTTTTGTTTATCTCTGGTTGAAAAATCATTTTCAAATTTTCACTAAAAGTTTTTTTTGGTTTAAAATAAGAGAATATTTTTAAATTACCAATTCACCCCCCCCCCCCCCCCCCCCTCC
>NW_021386706.1:0-243 GCF_001605985.2 Dendrobium catenatum | reverse complement strand
TTTTAGGAAAGAAATAAATGGGAATTAATGGGATGGGGGGCCGGCGACATCCATAGGAGGGAGATGGATTTAGGGAGAGCAATTAATATTTGCTTGATTTGGATTTGAATATTTGGAAAGGGATATTTAAATCCAATTTGAATTTTAAATTCAAATAGGATTTAATTAGGAAACTTTCCAAAAATAGGATACGTAAATTAGGAAATAATTCAAACTCAAATTAAATTTGGATTTGAATTAAAT
>NW_021386705.1:0-373 GCF_001605985.2 Dendrobium catenatum | reverse complement strand
AAACAACTCTGTATAAATTACAAGTAATATCTGAGCTGTGACAAAAAGAGGTCAAAAGACCTACCAGAAAACCCAAAACAAGCAAAATAGACCAGGAAGGATGCAAGCAAAATAGACCACTATTCGGTACCGCGGCTCATCAGTATAACTCGGTACGTACTGAGCTTGTTACTGCTCAGTATTGAATGATCTGACTGCATCTGATTGATTTATGTAAGATAAGCTGTGTCCGATATCCGCACAGAATAATACCTCACATGGAGAGATGAGGGGGGAGCAAAAATTCATCCAATTCAAAAATAAAACTACTAAAGCCAAAATTCCTCCCAGTTAGAAACAGCAAGGAAAAGTAACTTTAAAACTGTCAAAGATC
>NW_021386704.1:0-1293 GCF_001605985.2 Dendrobium catenatum | reverse complement strand
TACACCCGTGGGAAACTAATACCTATATCAAACAAATGCCATTTGAGATGTTGTATCAAATGGGAGAAATCTTGTAACTATTGAGTTATACATATTATTATCCACCGAGATGTATAGATAAAAGCCATTATTATTCGTGAATAATTATATGCATAATTCCATATGCTCTCCCATTTGCCCTCTTGCATATAGCGTAAAGGTCTACGACTTTTTTTTCCTACAGGATAGTGCGGTTGTATCTGTTCCATTCTGATCCCCACGAGCACCATCCTTTTGGAGACCCACAATCTTAAGGTAATTAAGTATTATTAGCAAACATGAACAAGAATTTTTAATTCATTAGTTTAAAAAATATATCTAATATTACAACATTTACTTCCCAATATATGTACATGTGTAGACAGTAGAACCTAAAATCTATGGCATCATTTCCATGGTAGCATTTCCACTTGGTTGTGCAGGTATATCTTGCAAAGTATGATGTTCCTTAGGATCAACCTAGTCATGATCCCCTATATCTATTGAATATGATGTTTGATTAGAAATCAATGAAATGATGGGAGAGAATACATATGGTATTACGATTAAGTGAATATGTCTAGCATTCCCCGATGAACTTATCCTACAGGCCATTGACAGTACTAGCTCATGATGCCCTCTACACAACACTCTAGTCTTTTAACTCTATCAGGTAAGGAACATGCAATATGGGATATCTAACATGTATGTTTTCCCATGACCAAACTTTTAATAGAAGAAAGCATCCATCCATGATTATTTTTTTGGTCTTGTTCCTTCTACCAACTCACTATATAACTGCCAAAAATATCCCTCCAAGAAAGTATGTACCAAAAAAAAGAAACACCTTCCTATAATAGTATATACTTCAGATGCATCTCTAACCCTCATACATCTGGCATGAGAAATAAACTAATTAGGAATATTATGTCTTCCTGCACATGATTTGAGAAGTAAATCCCATTCAAGTCTATATAGGAATATGTTAAGAATGTCCAACTTAGTAAGCGTGGCGTGCATATTTTTGCAAGTTGCTATCTCATTCAAAATATAAAACTGACGTGATGATTGATTGGATCCTGATATATAACATCTATCTCAAGGAGCCGCCCTAATAAATCATTATAATAGCTAGCTAGCCCACCATTTTCCTGGCCCAATAATAATATGCCCTATTGAAGGTGGTCCATATAAATAGATGCTCAAAACCATGTTTTGTTATGAAGCATAATAGTAATCTCACCAATAATAAAGTGGAATGTATTGGTATATAGT
>NW_021386703.1:0-221 GCF_001605985.2 Dendrobium catenatum | reverse complement strand
AATTTAAAAATTATTAATAAAATTTTTTGGTGCTACAACTTCTATACTCTTTTGTTTTATTTCTTTTAGGAGGGTAAAGATGTATTGGATTGAAATCTCTAAGGATCAAAATACTTAATTAAAATGAAGAACTCTATGCTATCCATATACTCCAATTTTGAAGAATTGGTAGCATTACAAATATAAGCCTAAGACTTGCTAATCAATAGCTGTTAGCACTT
>NW_021386702.1:0-602 GCF_001605985.2 Dendrobium catenatum | reverse complement strand
TGTCCTGCGACTTTTCTCCAAAGAAATGTTGGTTTTTCCGTTGTCCTTTCCTTGGGTGAAAAAAAATAGCCTATCCGCACATCTCTGGCTAGTTGCCTCTGCTACACATGACTAGATAGCCCAACTCGCTTTGGCTCAACGACACGCGCGGCTCATTTTTGTGCATGTCGCCAAAGAGACTAATCACACGCCATGCTTGTGTCCACTTCAATCCCTGTGTGCGTCCACCCCGCTCCTTGTACTTGTCTGCCACGCACCCTATGCATGTTCGAACGCGTGTGTTGTAGTCATTGCAAAGTATTTTTGAAGTATAATTAAGGAAGTCGGGGCACGGGCAGGAGTGTGTGGGGAGTTGGAGAGCGCTATGCGGGGTGCTAGTGGAGTCGGGTAAAGGCAAGCGAGTCGCTCAGCAGGTTTCGGGGTTGCAATCACAAGCAGTGGAGCCTAAGGGTCGAGCACGAGACCGGCTAGGTCATGAGTAGGTGTGCACACAAGCTGCAGGTGGATCCGTATAGAAGTTCTTGCGGACAGTTGAGTGTGAGAGAGGCAAACTGAATGGGAGAAGGCCCACTACAGGAAAGTTACGTATGTCCGGGGGAAAG
>NW_021386701.1:0-268 GCF_001605985.2 Dendrobium catenatum | reverse complement strand
TTTGGATACATAATCCCTTATGAAATGATGCCTTATAATATATGTTTAGTTCTAGAATGTTGATTAGGATATTTTAAAATACAAATGACACTAGTGTTATCACAATAAATTAGAATTATGTCATTTGTAAATTCAAAATCAGTCAACAAATATTTCAACCAAAGATTTTGTGTCACATAACTTCCTAAGGCAATGTATTCAACTTCAGTAGTAGATAGGGCTACGGAATTCTATTTTCTATTGGACCAAGAAACTAAAGAATTTCTAA
>NW_021386700.1:0-238 GCF_001605985.2 Dendrobium catenatum | reverse complement strand
CGCATTTGGTTTGCATCCATTTGCTTGCATTTCTTCAAATAAATCTGAAGCTTTGTCTATAAGTCCATGCCTGCAGTATACAGAGATAATTGCATTGTATGGACTTGTCTGTTTCACTGGCTTCATTGACTTCATCTCTTCCCATATCTCTTCTGCCCTTTTTACACATTTCATTTTTCCAAAGGCCTCAATCACAAGTACAAAGCTTTTGGATCTTACGTGTGGAAGGGCTCCTACA
>NW_021386699.1:0-285 GCF_001605985.2 Dendrobium catenatum | reverse complement strand
CAAAAGGAGCCGGGAGGTTGAATACTCAAATGATGATTATGACTACGATTCAATCTACATGAACTCAGTACATAGTGTGTTCTCCAGAAGAATAGACAGTCTGTCAATTTCAGACAGCATATTAATAGTCACACGTGTTCCCTTGCAACACTTCAAAGAAATCATTTCACGCGAGGTGCATAAAGTTGAAGAACTTTCCACCCTCTATCTGCCTCCCCGTAAAAATGGGACTATACCAAAGAATGTGTTATATTCCACAGGAGTTCGTGAAGAGGAGAATCATGA
>NW_021386698.1:0-285 GCF_001605985.2 Dendrobium catenatum | reverse complement strand
GTCCTATTTCATTTGATGTGACATCCGTTGTTGGTCATCTTCATCGCACTTGCTTAAATCAATCATGGAGCACAAGACACAAAATGGATGTCAATAAATACTTCTGAACAAATATGGTACTTGTCTATAGCGAATAATGTTTGTAACAAATTGGTTGACTTTGTGGTTCTCCGAGAGTTCTTTTTGATATTAAATTAAGGACCGGATTTTATAAGTTTTTTTTTAGAACATTCTTGGATGCCGACGGAAGGTAGGACTTGAGACATTATATATATATATATATAT
>NW_021386697.1:0-454 GCF_001605985.2 Dendrobium catenatum | reverse complement strand
GCCTTGATGTGGGGGCAAAAGGAGAGTCACTTTTGGTAATGGTACAATACTTGAAAAGGGAGTCTTCAAGGAGTGGATGTAGGTCGTGTTTGACTGAACCACTATAAATCTTTGTGTCGTTTAAATTTTTGCTGCTTACTTACTGCAAGTTTTTAATTTCGTGGTTAAAAATTTTTCTTTAAAATAACTTGCTATGAATCGTCAACTAGTTTCAAATAGAATTTTTAAAATTACCAATTCACCCCTCTCTTGGTTAGCCTTGGGACATTAGCTTAGGTTTAACAACCTATTCAAGATTCAACAAGTGGTATCAAAGCCTTATTTCAAAATCATAATTTTAGAGTACTTTTTGAAAAATTGAGCATGGCTACTTTTGGAAACCAGAACACACAAGAAGGTTACTCGATCACTAGACCTCCTTTATTTGACAACATCCCTTTTAATTTTTGGAAAA
>NW_021386696.1:0-228 GCF_001605985.2 Dendrobium catenatum | reverse complement strand
CTGCCAGCTTGGGAGGGAAATGTTACAAATTTATTTTTATGGCTTATGTTTTGATGATTGACAAACATAATTTTTCTTAGACTGCTTGTTGCTTCTAACATTTTAGGAATCGATGATCGAACAAACAGACGAAGCCAGTTCAGGATTGCATAGGATTAGGGTTAAGTCAGTCTATACTTTTGTTTTTCACTTCTTGAGTCTTCTTGTAATGGTCAAAGAGACTGATGC
>NW_021386695.1:0-520 GCF_001605985.2 Dendrobium catenatum | reverse complement strand
AGCAATTCACCAAAAAACTACGAGTCAACCATGAATTAGAGTTTGGCAATAGCTTTACATTTGGACTCTGCACATGATAATTTCTCATCTTGTGTTGCAAGTTGCCTGTATTTAGGCCTGCCTTCAAACTTATATTTTATTTACCATAAGTATTTTGATTTTTTTAAAAATTTTGCCTCAATTATTAATTAATGTGCCTTTTTAGTACAAAATTTATATCATATTTAATTATTTATAATTGATTTATATAAACAAGAGAAATATTTAGGGGTGTATGATTTGAAGTAAAATGATCGTAAACTATTTCAAATATAGGGGTTTTGAGAATATTGATATTTTATTTGAAGGAAACTAAGTGTAAATTTTTGATGCATTGTGAATTCAACTTCTAGCTAAATTTTAATGTATTTGGAATTATTACATCTTAAGTGATTTTCAATTATATCATAAATTTATTGTCAATATCATTGCTTGTCATCAGTCACCGCCATCGTCGGCCCCAACCACTAGTCACCGAAAT
>NW_021386694.1:0-395 GCF_001605985.2 Dendrobium catenatum | reverse complement strand
CTTTATTTTAATTTTAAATATTTTAGATTTTTTTTTTTTTTGATTTTTTAGTTTTGCTTTTTTATGGGAATTTGGGAGGCATTTTAAATGCTTGTGGTCTCCTCCAGTTTAGATAAACATTCAACACGGCGATCATCGGGGTACTTATGGGCAATTTTATTTTATTGGTTGAACTTTGTCGACTATGCCGACTTGCTAATAGAGAATCGGGTTCATTGTCGACTTCTCCCTATATAAGTGAATTTCCTTTATTGTATATTTTTAAAGCCTAATATGAATGTATGAAACAAATATCCTGGTCGATACTGCGACCGTACATTAGCTTGATAGTTTGAGCCGTGTCGACTCATATTTATTCATATAGAAGGATCAGGCTCAAACTTAAATTCATTTCT
>NW_021386693.1:0-285 GCF_001605985.2 Dendrobium catenatum | reverse complement strand
GACGATAAGAGTATACCAACTGTTACTCGCCGGAATCGAGGGTGGAGTTTGGTAGGAATGAGCAGTGGAAGCTCTTGAGGTCACCATCGCTAAGGAGATCGTGCTGCTCATGTCTCTCCACGTCGATAATGTATACTTGTGTGCCATGACGTCCAACTACTTCATCGACTATGGGGAGAAGCTGAGAAGTACTACTTTGAAGAAGCAATAGTAATAGAAGAAGTTTAACGAATAGAAAAAGGACAATGGGGCTGCATTGCTCCATTTGGCTGAGAACTCGTGAAA
>NW_021386692.1:0-413 GCF_001605985.2 Dendrobium catenatum | reverse complement strand
ACTTGTTCAAACTAGCTCAAGCCCCTTTGCTTGCCTTCAAACTTTAAATCCTAATCATCAAGCCTCTCCAAGTTCAATCCAACCTGCATCAATGACCTCCCACTGCCACCTCAGCCCCCTTGACCTTTTGACTGGTCAATTTGGTCAACAAAGGCTTTTTGGAGGATTCCCATGGTCAAACTAACATGTGAGCCTCCTTACCACTAATCTAGGTAGCTAGGTTAGTCCTAAATGAGAGATAAAGCTCTCTAATAGGCTCCATAACAAAGCTCAGCCCTTGGTTTAGCCTTAAGTGGCAATGGTCCCCCCCACTCATCCCAAGTCCACCCAATGGGAGCAAGGCATGTCCAGCCTTTGGGGAAGCTTTCCAACTGCTGACATTTGTCAATCATCTAGGAGCTCCCACACTTGAT
>NW_021386691.1:0-203 GCF_001605985.2 Dendrobium catenatum | reverse complement strand
ACTTCGTTGTTAGGCTTGCATTATATGATTTTATGTGCTTATTATCTATTCTCATAATCATAGTTTTGTTAGGGACGGCTTTTTTAACGCTTCTTAAAGCAATAAGAAATAGTAAGAAAGTCGTCCCAGGGGCGGCTTTTTTACTACTGTTTAAAACAGCTTTTTAGTTAAAAAAATTAAATTTTATTACTAAAAAATTGTTT
>NW_021386690.1:0-258 GCF_001605985.2 Dendrobium catenatum | reverse complement strand
CCAACCACTTTCTTTATGGTATTATCTCCAAGTGTAATCTTGCCTCCATTCCTGGCTTCCAGGGTTATGAATTGAGCATTATCTCCAGTCATATGCTTTGAACATCCGCTGTCCAGGTACCATATGCTCCCACGAGGTCTTGTGTGAGAGAAAACTTGCAAAATTCTCAAATGTTAGACCTGGGAACCCAAACAAGTTTGGGTTCACCTTTAAGAAATTTCTAATCAGATGCATGTATGATATGTCTAAGTTTATGCA
>NW_021386689.1:0-249 GCF_001605985.2 Dendrobium catenatum | reverse complement strand
GATCCAAAATCAGATGAAAGAATTTTTGTTGGATATTGAAGTGTTGGAAAATCTTATAGGGTATTCAACAAAAGAACTTTACTCATTGAAGAAACTGCACATGTTGTATTTGATGAATCTAGAAATTTGGAAGAGTCAAATGTTGTTGAAGATGAGATTGAAGAAAACTCCCAAATGATTGATAGATTAAATTTGGAAGAAAATTTGGAAGTGAATTTGGAAAGAGAAAACCCTTTGCCTAGAGATTTG
>NW_021386688.1:0-320 GCF_001605985.2 Dendrobium catenatum | reverse complement strand
TGATTTATAGACTTACCAACAATAAAAGTGCTTTTATCAGTATTGAAAGCAATCCCACTACATTTATGAAAATTATAAAGAAATTTCATAAGAATTTTCACATTCTTGATAGCACCATTAGTAAATAAGATGAAATCATCAGCAAAACTTAAATGGGAAATATTGAAACCTCTTTTCGTGTAAAATCTAAGTTGAGCATTCTTAGCAAAAAGATCTTCCAAACCTCTCGATAAATATTCCATAGCTATAATGAAAAGAGCAGGAGATATAGTATCACCTTGGCGAAGACCTTTCGAAGATTTGAAAAAACCATGATTTCT
>NW_021386687.1:0-495 GCF_001605985.2 Dendrobium catenatum | reverse complement strand
CAGCCACCTCCACCACCTCCATCTGATGATCAGGATTCTTCATTTTTCTAGTTTTTGTTTTTCTGCTGTTTGTTTCATGTTTTATGTAGTTGGTCTTTTTAGTCTGTTTTAGTTTCTATTTTCTCTTTTTCTTTTGTGTGTTTGGACCCTCTTTTTGTGATGACAAAAGGGTGAGTAGGATGTGGTAAGAAAAATGGGATGTGTTTGTAACTTTGAATTTCTAATGAACTCTTTTTTTTAATCTTTCGTACTTGTGTTTGCCATCATCAAAAAGGAGAAGATTGTTACAAATCTATTTTCATGGCTTATGTTTTGATGATTGACAAACACTATTTTTCTTGGACTACTTGTTGCTTCTAACTTTTCAGGAATCGAAGATCGTACTAACAGATGAAGCCAGTTCAGGATTGCGTAGGTTTAGGGTTGAGTCAGTCTGTACTTTTATTTTGCACTTCTTAAGTCTACTTGTAATAGTCAAAGAGACTGATGCTAAGT
>NW_021386686.1:0-532 GCF_001605985.2 Dendrobium catenatum | reverse complement strand
AAGACATCTCCCTGCCTGCGGGTAGAGTCCGGATAATTTGGCCTATGAAGATGAAGTGCCGGACCTAGGGAGACCCAGTCTTTTCAAAAAAATTTATTTTCTACAAGCCTGTTTTTTTAAATTCCATAGCATTCATGAGCTGACATTTCAACTAGCATGCATTGTATTAGAAACAAATTTAATTAAAATTTAATTGCATTAGTTAGGAGCATCTGACCCACATAAGTCCAGGATCACTTAGGAAATCCTCTAGATGTCGGTCCTATTTCCAATAACCGTACCACCCACCCATCTTTCATAATTGACTGGATAGCATGGTTTTAAATCGATTAGGTGGTTAGCTGGCTCCCCCAATCCAGGCCGGGGTAAGTCCAGGTTTTGCATAGCATTAGTTAGGACACTGGTCTTAGTGTGTGTCGAACACTAAGTCCAAACTAGATTTAGGATTCGAGGCAACTACATTCGGTCTCGAAGTATGCCTTAAATAGCAGGTAAGTCCCTTCTTTTCAGGGATCCTAAATCCTACTTATCT
>NW_021386685.1:0-252 GCF_001605985.2 Dendrobium catenatum | reverse complement strand
AGTGGAGGAATGCATCAGGCTTGTTGTGTGATAGAAATGTCCCCATCAAACTTTAGGAAAAATTCTATAAGATGGTGGTTAGACCTGCAATGTTTTATGGTGCAGAATGTTGGTCATTAAAAGAGAAGCATATATTACGTGTGTCAATATTTGACACAACACAAAAACCCGACTCGAATCCAACCCTAAAATTTCAGGTTAGGGTCAACCCGAACCTGAACCCGAAACGGATCGAGTTCGGGTTCAACAATT
>NW_021386684.1:0-330 GCF_001605985.2 Dendrobium catenatum | reverse complement strand
TAATTAAAAATAAATTCAAACTCAAAATATAATTGGGTTGCCTCCCATCAACGCTAAGCTTATAGAATTCAATTAGACTATGCCAATCATTCTTTTTTAAGGATGAACTAATTTAGTGTAATTTCTCTAACAGTCAATATATCCTCCCAAATAAGACCTCAACCTATGGCCATTGACCTTAAATGTGTAAGGTCTTCTTATCTTGAATTTCAACGGTTTAAGAGGGGAATACTTTGGTAATATTGAATGGGATAGACTACCTAAACTTATGTTTTCCTAGAAATAATTTTGATCTAGAGTTAAAAAGATAACCCTCTTGTCCAGGGATAG
>NW_021386683.1:0-296 GCF_001605985.2 Dendrobium catenatum | reverse complement strand
GCTGACTTATTTAAGTGAGCCATGTTGGATGACCATCTCCATTCGTGCGGACCAGTTCGTAGCCGCTGCATGGAAAGTGCATGCCCCATCATCGCGTCGCCGTTTGATATATTGATTAAATGATTTAATTATATATGGTTTAGGGTTTAGGGTGATGCCACATATCCTGGAAAGTGCATGCCCCATCATCACGTCGCCGTTTGATATATTGATTAAATGATTTAATTATATTGATTAAATGATTTAATTATATATGGCTTTTACGAAGGAAGCAGATGACGCCACAGTTGTTGGAT
>NW_021386682.1:0-893 GCF_001605985.2 Dendrobium catenatum | reverse complement strand
CGTCCTGACCGATCAGTACAAATTAAGCTCATTAGCCCGGGACGATATGGGACGATAAGAAGAAAACTTGGTTATATCGTCCTGGCAGATCTCATGATCGTCCTGGCCGATTAGTTTAAAACTAGTTCAATCGTCCTGATCATCGCCCTGAACATAGTTTGGCCGATGTCAATCGTCCAGGCTATCGTCCCGCCCGATCTCACGATCGTCCTGGCCGATCTCACGATCGTCCTGGCCGATCTGATCGTATCAATCAGCCATTAATTATTTCTAAAGATACCAGATCATTTTAGGCATAATTGAGTTAGATCGTCCTGGACGATGGTTATATCATCCTGGTCGATTGCCTAAAATATTTAATGCCTAATCTGATCATGGCGGCTGATTCTTTCTAAATTGAACATATCGTCCTGGCCGATACAACGATCGTCCATGCCGATCAGTTGACGGCTGCCTTAATGAGGATGCCCTAATTAGGGAGTCTGATTTTGGACAGATCGTCCAGGACGATATTAATATCGTCCCAAATAATGTTATCAAAAACAGAAATCATATAGGGAGCAAGAGAATTTCTACCAAGTTATAGCCACTCCAAATACAACAAACTCAAGAAAGGAAAAAGATTACAAACTGACATTGACCTAGTCTACCCAATCTTGAGCTGGTTCTAAATTGTAGTCTGATCATGTGGACCTGAAACGTTAATATAAAAGGCAATCGTAGGAAAATAAGGAATGTTTGCTATCATCAAAATCATAAGCCATAGATCCGTAACAAAATCTCTAGGCAAAGGGTTTTCTCTTTCCAAATTCTCTTCCATATTTTCTTCCAAATTTATTCTATCAATCTTTTGGAAGTTTTTCTCAATCTCATCTTCAACAACATTTGGCTCT
>NW_021386681.1:0-292 GCF_001605985.2 Dendrobium catenatum | reverse complement strand
CAAATCGGAACAGATTTAATTCAACAGAGTCAGAATTGTACAGAAATCAGAAATTCAGATAATATCAGAACAGAATTGTACGGAAACAGAAGTCGTAATACAGAAACAGAATCAGACATAGCACATCAACAGAATCAGAAATCAGAATTTCAGATCATATCGTATCAGAATTTCATTTGCTTACAGAACAGATACGGAAAGCAGATATCAACAGAACAGATATCAACAAAGCAGATACGGAACTCAGATATCAACAGAACAGCTTCAGAAATCAGATATCAGATATATATTT
>NW_021386680.1:0-264 GCF_001605985.2 Dendrobium catenatum | reverse complement strand
AAGAAAAAGAAATCCATTCAAAACTTAGTTTTAGAAACATATTTTATAATATAATATATCAAAGTAATTAGTTATGATAAAAAAACCTGAGATCAAGCCTTTGAAAAATTATCAAGTGACGCTTGAATTCTTCTAAGATTTAAAAAATTTGAAAGGAAAGGAGCTTGATTTTGATGGACACATTTTATGACTCTTATCAATTTAATTGGCGCTCTTTGGACATCTTTTGATTTTGACATCATTGACCACTTTTTTTTTCAATTT
>NW_021386679.1:0-212 GCF_001605985.2 Dendrobium catenatum | reverse complement strand
AACACTTATGCCATGATTTTTCTATTTGATGAGTATGAATGTGGTGCTCTCCTGGGTAGTGTGTGTGTGTAGATCTTGATGCATCCAATTTTAACCTTTTAATTTTTTTCTTTATTTGATGAGTATGTTCACTAGTATCCAAATTCAAAGCTAATTCATCTAATTCCTTAAATGTAAGTTCTAAATCAATATGTTGTTGTTTTTTATCCCTA
>NW_021386678.1:0-860 GCF_001605985.2 Dendrobium catenatum | reverse complement strand
GCTGATAGAAGACTTACTCCAAATAGGCAAATCAACTAGCAAACTAGGATGGTGCCACGAAGGGCGTACTCCACCACTAGCGGATGGTCATGTGTGGTGGAAACTTGCTCCACACAGAGGACCGAAACTAGCAAATTAGGATGGTGCCACGAATGGCGTACTCCACCACTAGCGAATGATCATGTGGGGAGGAAACTTGCTCCACACAGAGAACCAAAACTGGCAAACTAGGATGGTGTCACAAAGGGCGTACTCCACCACTAGCGAATGGTCATGTGGGGAGAAAACTTGCTCCACACATAGGACCAAAACTGGCAAACTAGGATGGTGCCACGAAGGGCGTACTCCACCACTAGCGAATGGTCATGTGGGGAGGAAACTTGCTCCACACAGATGACCGAAACTGACAAACCAGGATGGTGCCACTAAGGGCATACTCCACCACTAGAGAATGGGAATCAGGATGGTGCCACGAAGGACGTACTCCACCACTAATCCCTAGGTCAAATACCAGGGTGGTACCACGGAGGGCGTACTCCACCACTAGTAGGTGCAATCCTAAGGGAGGGAACGATCCGATCCTAAGGAGAAGGCGAAGAGCGTTAAAAAGGTGAAAGCATTTTTTTTATTTTTTTTTTAAAGAAAGAACCGAGTTGCGAATCAAAAAAGGGAAATTTTATTAATTGATAAAATGAGCTACATCAAGCATAGTATTTCTTAAGGAAACACCCTTTGACAGGTAGCATTGGGTGGTTTCCTTTACAATCTACTAACTGATACGAGCCTCCTTTGTAGATAGTCTCTATAACGAAGGGTCCTTCCTAAGTGGGCTCAAATTTGCCTCCCAACTTTCGATGGGC
>NW_021386677.1:0-292 GCF_001605985.2 Dendrobium catenatum | reverse complement strand
CCTAACCAAATCGGGTCAGCAAACAAAGGAATCACGATGCCTGGTGTCTGCCTAATCGGAACAAGACACTCAGGGAAAAAGAATGGCGAGGAGTTCCTGCCAGGTGCTCTGTCAGGCTCTCTCTACCAAGTAAGTCAAACCAACTTCCTATCTGTTCATTTCAAACAGCAGGATAGAAGGTGAAAAGATCCCATCTCCTCCTGCCTATTTCAGGACAGTGGATTGGGGTGACTCAGTATTTGCCCGGCCCACTCAGGGCGACAAATAAAGGGAGCCACAAAGTCTGGTGCCT
>NW_021386676.1:0-272 GCF_001605985.2 Dendrobium catenatum | reverse complement strand
GTGACCCAGTATGAGTGGGAGACAGGAGTGAGCAAGGGCGAGATAAAAGTGAGCACGAGGCTGAGGTTGAGAGCAATGAGAGGCGAAGGAGACAGGAGTGCGAGGGGTCGATGGTGAGGGCTATGCGAGGTGAGGAGTGCAAGCGGGCAAAGGAGAAGGGAAGGGGGCATGAGTAGGCAAAAGGGCAACGACATAATTTTTTAAAATTTAGTGATTCAAATACACAAAAATAACAATTTTCATATATTTCAAATCTCTCATAATTTTACTTT
>NW_021386675.1:0-254 GCF_001605985.2 Dendrobium catenatum | reverse complement strand
TTAAATATGTAATATGAGTATTATAAAGTGGCATGTACGTAAATCCCCCAATTATGGATTCTAAATTTAATAGCTATCAACAACTAGCAATTTTTATTCATAATTTATTATTATTATTTTAAATTTATCTTATTTTTCATTCTAAAATATTTGCATTTAAGATTTTAATAAAAATATAAAAAAATTCGGATGTATCTCCTTTTAATTTATTCCTTCTAATTTATTTCTCTCTCCTAAAATCTTTTTGAAATATT
>NW_021386674.1:0-228 GCF_001605985.2 Dendrobium catenatum | reverse complement strand
TATAAAATAATTAGCTATTAGTTAAAAAAAATACATATGAATTCAGTGGTATGCTATGTAAATCTCCAAATATGAAGAAATTATTCTGTGCGGAGATCGTATGCAGAACGCCGTCTGGACACCAATCAGAATGGGTCACGTCAGCGGCACCGAACCGCGGCACGAGCATTACTGAGCCGCGGTATGGAGCGAAGGCTGACGTGGCGCATTCTGATTGGTCTCCGGACG
>NW_021386673.1:0-321 GCF_001605985.2 Dendrobium catenatum | reverse complement strand
GTCCTAAGCTCCAAATAATTCATGTAATGACATGTTTTAAGACTTGAAAGGTCCCAAATAATCATGTATGAAAGAGGGGGATTGTTGATTTTATCTCAACAAATAAAGGTTTGGGCTTAGGATTTGGTCCTAAGACTCTAAAGATTCATGTGATAGAATGATTTAGAGGTTTGAGGGTGCTCCAACATATCACACATGAAGGGGATCCTTGTTGGTTTATGTTCCAACAAGAGAGATGAAAGATTTTGGAAGTTGGTTCCAAGTTGCCAATGATTCATGCAATTTAAAACTTGGAGCTTTGAGAATGCTCCAAGCATTATG
>NW_021386672.1:0-261 GCF_001605985.2 Dendrobium catenatum | reverse complement strand
GACTAAGATTAGTTGAGTCAGGTAGCCGTTATGCTGAGCAGACAAAGAATGAGAAATTCTATATATTGATAAGTCGCCCTGATAATGGGTAACTTATAAGTCACTCATTAGACGGGTTACTTTTCCCTATTATTAAAAAATATATATTTTTGAGCAGTGTTTAAAAGGTTTTAAAAAAATCTACAAGTGGTGCAAGAATAACATGTAATTCCATATTTTTTTATTATAAAAATTGATATTAGATTTAACTATTCAAAGATA
>NW_021386671.1:0-670 GCF_001605985.2 Dendrobium catenatum | reverse complement strand
ATCGTCCAGAAGCAACTAAGGGTTTTTGAATAGATCGTCTTGGCCGATCCTACGATCGTCTAGGATGATGTGATCGTATCAATTATCCTTAATTACTTCTTTGATTCCTGGATCAATTTAGGCATAATTGTGTAATATCGTCCTGGCCGATTTCCAAAATTACAGAATACCTAAATTAATCATGGTGGTAATTTCTTTCTGTATTGAGCATATCATCCTGGCTGATATAGGTATCATCCAGACTGATCAGTTAATTACGGCTGCATTAACTAAGAAATCCTGATTAGATCCTCTATTTTGAACTCGATCATCCAGGACGATATAAAATATCGTCCGGGATGATGTGAGTAAAAACACAAGTTCAAAATCTCTCAAGTGTGTATGTATGGTTACTTAATATCAGTTACTTCAAGCAATTAGAATTGTCTCAAAAGAGAAAAAGAAAATTACAGTCTGACTCAATCGTAATCTACCTAGTCTTGAGCTGATTCTAATTTCTGTCCGATTTTGAGTCTTGAAAAGTCAGTAGAAAAAAAGGCAGTCGTAGTGAAACAAGATTTTTTTGCTATCATCAAAATCATAATCCAAAATCATGTTTGTAACATAATGAGGTTCTAAAAATGCTATAGAATTTTAGGAGAATGTGAGGAGATTTGATATGTAGCATATT
>NW_021386670.1:0-242 GCF_001605985.2 Dendrobium catenatum | reverse complement strand
TGAAAAAGATGTTTTTGTAGAACAACCTCCAGGGTTTAAAAATTCAAAATATCCAAATCATATTTTTAAGTTAAAAAAAGTATTATATGGATTGAAACAGGTACCTAGGGCTTGGTATGAGAGGTTGAGCACCTTCCTACTTGAATGATCTTTTGAAAAAGGAAGTGTGGATACAACTCTCTTTTTAAAGAAATTTGGAAACAATATACTCATTGTTCAAATTTATGTGGATGATATCATCT
>NW_021386669.1:0-355 GCF_001605985.2 Dendrobium catenatum | reverse complement strand
ATTTTGGTTTATACAATTTTTATTCTTTGTAAAAATAAATTTTAAAATACCAATTCACCCCCCCTCTTGGTTAGCTTGGGCCAGTTTTAGAGGGCTTAACATCCCTAACGAACTTTCACTAGAGAGGTCTACTTCAGTATCTGATTGAGGTTCTCTGCCTGCTTCTAGAGGAAGCAAAAGGAGTTGGGTTCTCTGCCTGCTTTTGGAGGAAACAAAAGGAGTTGGATTCTTTGCCTCACTAGGGTCAGTGGAAAGGAGTTTTTGTATAGGCTTCTCCTCCTTGCTGTGGGGGCAAAAGGAGAGACACTCTATTTAGTGCAATACTCAAAGATCAGGATCCGGGAGTGGACACAGA
>NW_021386668.1:0-295 GCF_001605985.2 Dendrobium catenatum | reverse complement strand
CTGAATACGATCAAGTACCATATCCAAAAGGGTATTATGTACCAAAGTTCAATACTTTCAACGATACTAACAACCCCAGGCAGCACCTGGCACAGTTTCAAGCCACCTGTGGGAATACAGGAGGAAATGACGCCCTACTCTTCCGCCAATTCGTCAGCAGTTTGACAGCAACTGCTTTCGAATGGTATGCTGAGCTGCCAAACGATTCTGTGAAGACCTTTGCAGAGTTATAATCTATGTTCGTGAAGAGATTCGCCAGTGCAACTAAGAAGATCACGATCGCTGACCTCGCTCT
>NW_021386667.1:0-297 GCF_001605985.2 Dendrobium catenatum | reverse complement strand
TTTCATCTTCTTTGAAATCAATCTTGATGTAAGGCTTGTTACTCCAGGTATTGTTGATACTGACTTTACCAGAATAAGTCGGCATTTTATCAATAACCTTATCAACAGCCAAATGGTTCTCTAAGTTTAGAGCCTCATGAGTATTGTTGATACTCATCTTCACAGGATTCTTCTTTGTCTCGATATCCGAGTTAATACTCAAATTAACAAATCTGTTTACAAATAATTTCATTCCAGTGGAAGAAGCTTCGGGATCCAGCAAATTAATACCAGATTGCAATTTTTCAGTGCCTAGAG
>NW_021386666.1:0-239 GCF_001605985.2 Dendrobium catenatum | reverse complement strand
TATGTAATTATACTTTTTTTATAATATATTTTAATATATTCATAAAGTTTTTTATAAAAATGTCATTCATGAGAGAGATTTTTATGGGCGGAGTTTGGACGTAACTTTTTATCTGAACTCTAATTAGGTCAAGACGTCCGGAATTTGTGTATAAGAGAGAAGAATCCAAATGTCTTCGCTTGATTGGACTCCGAACTCCACACATAATAATGTTTTCATTTCATTGACTATTGACATGA
>NW_021386665.1:0-281 GCF_001605985.2 Dendrobium catenatum | reverse complement strand
AACCAGTAGTTGGGTAGAGATCATAGAATGCAAGGAGATTAAGTGGAGGACCTCTAGGACAAAGTTGATCAAATTGTGGTAAACTAATTGAGTGGGATATAGTAAGACATATATGCCCACTATGATCATAAAATGCTCTAGCACCAAAGGAAGTATCAATACCATACTGACTACAATACAGCTATGGTAGAATATTTAAGAGCTGGGAGATGTTCAAACTCCCATGTGGTCAGCATAAATATTTACCTAGTCCATCCCCGTTTGAAATGTATCCAAGAGTA
>NW_021386664.1:0-385 GCF_001605985.2 Dendrobium catenatum | reverse complement strand
TCGAACCCCACGAGCAGAATCCTTTCGGAGACCCACATCGGGTCGTGCTTTATTCTTAGCGGTCTTCTTAAATTTATTTAAATATCTCTCAAAAAGATACATCCACCTATACTGAACAGGTCCACCAACCATAGCCTCATATGGTAAATGAACTGGTAGATGCTCCATAGAGTCAAAGAAGCTTGGAGAAAATATCTTCTGAAGTTGACACAGAATGAAAGGAAATTGCTGTTCCATAGAAATCAAGTTCTCCTTATTTAATTTAAAAGAGCATAAATCTTTGAAGAATATACTTAGCTCGATCAAGGGCTTTAAAATTTGATCTGACAGATAACTAAAAGCAGTTGGTAGTAGACATTGCATGAAGATATGACAATCATGACTT
>NW_021386663.1:0-801 GCF_001605985.2 Dendrobium catenatum | reverse complement strand
ATTTTCTAAGAAAAGTATTTTTTTATCTTCATCCTTATATAATTCACTTGAACTAAATCCTTACTACTCCTATCTCTTTGTTTGGCTAATTTATACATATATCTTTCTCCCTCTTAGTATCTAATTTATTATATAAATCACTAAAAGCTAATGTCTTTGCATCGCATATTACTTTCTTAACACCCTTATGAGCAACTTTATATATTTCCTAATTATCAGAATTTTTAAAATTAAACTAATTTTTATAACAAAACTTCTCATTTTTAATCTTTTCTTGCACATTTGGATTCCACCACCAAGTACTTTTACTATTAGAAGTTTTTCCCTTAGATACTCCAAGGACATCTTTTGCAATATTCTTAATATCACTAGCCACTTTTTCCCATATAAAATTAGCATCCTCATGTACAGACAAAATCTTAATATCTAAAATCTTATTCTCAAAAATATTTTTGTTAATATTCTTTAAATGCCGCCATCTAATCCTAGATAACTATTTTACTTTATTTTTTATTTTATGCCCATTTATCTTAAAGTCCAAAACTAATAATCGATGTTGGGAACATAAATTTTCACTCGGAATAACTTTATAATCTTTGCAATATAAATGATTTAATTTTTTAATAAGAAAATAATCAATCTGGGTTATAACTATTTTTATAAGTGATGAGATGCTCATTTCTTTTCTTAAATAAGATATTAGTAATTAAAAAATCATAAGCTAAACAAAAATTCAATATGGGCTTGCCACTTTCATACGTCGATCCAAATCCATGGCCACCATGAATGCTTTTAAAATCA
>NW_021386662.1:0-200 GCF_001605985.2 Dendrobium catenatum | reverse complement strand
GACTGGGAATGTTTCTTCATTAAATAAAATGAATGACCCTGAAACTTCGTCATCTGAAACATGAATATGTTTGTTAGGGGATTCCGAAATGCTATCAATAAAGATAGCTCTTTGATTGAGAATGTTGGAAAGAGCATTTCAAATGGTTGTGGAAATGCTCAAATAAATGTCATTGAAGAAAATTCAGTTTGAATTGGTAA
>NW_021386661.1:0-406 GCF_001605985.2 Dendrobium catenatum | reverse complement strand
TGTCAACCATTGTCGATGGGGGGTCTTGGCTTCCACTACCTGACACGATGGAAAGGAGCTCTACGTGCTCGAGTGGTTTGGGATCTGTTGTAGAAACAGAACTCATTGCTGCATAAATTACTTATGGCCAAGTATGAGATGAAGTTATGGGAAAGTATGCAGGGCCGTAACGTTTCTACTAATTGGAAAATTATTCAGGATGGAGCATGGGCGCTGAAGCCGATCATTAGGTGGAATGTAGTAAATGGAGAACATGTTAATGTAATCCAGGATGTGTGGATCATGGACAGGGCTATTGAAAGGTGGCCGACTTTTGTAATATGGTGGAGATGGAGAATCATATGGTTAGTCACCTATTAACCAGCTCTTTGCAGTGGAATGGGACAGTGGTTGAGTGCTGTTTTGG
>NW_021386660.1:0-204 GCF_001605985.2 Dendrobium catenatum | reverse complement strand
GCCTTTCAATGCTAAAAGTGAGTTCTGAGTTGCCCCTTTAGTCTAACTTTCAGCATCCCCGAGCATTGATGACCTGAAACGCTCCTAGAGCTTCTGGAGAACTCGCGCCACCCACAGCATTGACAATGTTATAGATATCAGCTCTCACACAACTCATCTTGGTCTGTTGATTGGTAGTTTAAGTTATCAATTAATAAGTCTTGA
>NW_021386659.1:0-3135 GCF_001605985.2 Dendrobium catenatum | reverse complement strand
TGGCGATCTGGATGTGGTAGGAGCATACTTGAAATTGCATCGATGCCAGCAATTGATTGCGATATGACCTATTTTACCACAGATTTGACAAATTGGTCTTGCGGAGTTGGTGGAGGCGGATGGAACAGATGGAGTGTTGGACGAGTTTGATCTAGCCGGTGAGTTCTTGTTCTTGAAGAATCTTGTCTGACTTCGTCCATGCTTTTGGTTGTAGGAGAAGGCATAAAGGGCAGTGGCACCGATCCTGAGGAGGTTTCTTTAAGGACTTCTTGCTGAATAATAATCTCCTCGCTGCAGAGGAGGGTGTACAGAGTACCTAGATCGATGGGAAGAAGAGATGTGCGTGTGGCGGTCTTGAAGGAGTTGTAGATTGACGGGAGGCCATTGAGGATGTAAAGAACAATGTCTTCCGGATCGATTTTTGATCCGGAGGCGGCGATATTGTCAACGATTGTTTTTATTTGAGAAAGGTATTGTTGCATGGTTAGATCCTTCATTTGTATGTGATGGAGTTCGTTCTTGAGTTGGATGACTTGAGGACGATTGGTGGGTTGAAAACGACGTTCAAGAACCGTCCAAACGTCTTGAGAGGTGGTGGAAGATATAATGTATGGGAGGATGGATGGAGAGATCGTTGAGAACAAGGCGGACATTAGATTGCTATCCACAAGATGCCACTGATTGTAATCTTGAGTCGTGGCGTCGCGGGTGTCGGACATTAGATTGTTGTCCACAAGAGCCTCTTTGGCGGAGAAGACAGAGAAAGGTAAATAAGATAAATGAAATTCTATATCCCAAAGAGAGTACACAACATGTATATATAGATGTACAATGGTAAAGTAGTAAATAATAATAACACATCATACATGATGTGTACTGTTCGCTAACAATTCCAAGATCTGCTATACAATTATCATAAAAAAAAAATTTCAATGGAGCCATTTTTTTCATGCCTAGCAGAATAAATGAAAATTACTTGTATATAATTTTCGAAAAGCAAATGTTTGCATTTAGATGATCATTTTGAAGTTAGCAAACTTATATTTATAATTTGAATTTTGGTTGTATTATCGTATTTTGTTGATGTGTTGAAATTATGGGATTTATATTTCTGCTGCTCTATTTTTGCAACTCGTATTGTGTCTTACAATAGCAGCTATTTGGGATCGCCTTTATTTTTTTTGGCTTCTTTGGTGGTTTACTACAACTATTAGGTTCTTCCTTTGGCAATGTTTCTGTAGTTAGTGGAGTTTGTTTGGCTAGTTGCTGTTTTGTTGTCCTTTTCATTTGTTTTTTGTGTAGGTTCATGAGGTTCTTCTATTTAAGGATTATTGCAGAGATTCTTGGAAGATGGGAATTAGCTTATTTATGGGATAAGCTGCTTTCCTATGGCTTTGATTGACTCTTTGAATTTTTTTCTTTTGGTGGTTGCTTCATTGGAAGATTTTTTTAATTCTTCTTTGGCATTCCATGATGCTTATAAATATCGATGTTTTATACATGAAAAAAAAAAAAAAATTCCTGTCAAATATCATGCCAGCCGTCCTTTCTTGATACCATGGCCAGCATGGGGATTCGTGGGAGGCTTACCTGGATCACGCCAATCTCCTTCCATATTTGGGTGGCTAATTTAGGAAGGATTATATTAGTACAACTATGGATTATTCTGTAATTATTATTTTTTATTTATTAAGAGATCTTGCGTAGATCTATAAATAGGGAGAGCTTTATGCAATAAAATTAAGCCATTTTCCTTTCAAATCCTTTGAATTTAACATGATATCAGAGGCTCAGAGCCATAATTATAGTTGCCGAAATTCTGAGTTTTTGTTCTCCTGTTGTGCCTTTATTGCCGGCCTTCTCTTGAGAAATAAGAGGGAGCGGGTTCCGGCTTGGTTTTGTCTTTTGTGCCCGTCTAGCTGAGAGATAGACCGAGAGGGAGCCGGTGGTACCTATTGGAGGTGTAATATTCTCAACCATGATCACTAGGCTCTATTCCTGCCAAGTGGTACCTATTGGAGAAGCATAAATTTATTAAGTTCTCATAAAAAAAATTCAAAATAGTCCCCAGATTATTTTTGTGTGATCAATTTAGTCCCTAAATATTACATTGTCTCAATATAGTTTTTTGACTATATAAAATTTATCTGAAATGATCCCTCTTGTTCTAATTAGGATATAAAATTGGTCCCAATTTAGTACCTCAACTTTATAAAATTAACCCCAATTCAATCCCAAAGCGTTGGGAAGAAAACCATGTAGCAAAACAAATAAGAAATAAAAACAATGGAAATGAATGCTAGGATTTAACGTGGAAAATTTTGAAATCAAAATAAAATCATGGAGCCACACCACACCAAGAAGTTCACTATTAAAATTGGGAGAAATTGTACTAATCGCTCTTCTCACATTCTCTCATTATTTCTCTTCATTGCTCTCTTCATTCTGCAGTCGGAGCAGATAAAGCGACGTTTTTCAATGTACCAAAGGATGCAACCCTCATGTGAAACAAGAAAAAGAGAAGAAAATTTATTCTAACCGGCTCGCAACACCGTGACGTCGAGGTTTGGAGTGTTGCAACGCTTTGTCTCTAGCTTAAGCCTGGAGCGTTGTAGTGCTCTAGCATATAGCATTGCCATGCTTGTATGGAAAAGAAATTCCAAGGGCAAGGCCACCGAAACCCAAGCAAGGGGAGCATTGCCCTCAGTAGGCTCGATCAACAACAATAGAACCGATTGATCGACACAATCGGATTCCACCCAAAATTAACACGAAGCGATCATTTTGTGTTGGGGATGGAAGTAAAACCACGAGACGAAACAAACAAGAAAAATAGAAATGCAGCTGGAAGTAAAGGACACCAGAATTTAATGTAGAAAAACTTGAAATCGGGACAAAACCACAGAGCGTCAGAGCCATACCACACCAAGAAATCCATTATGAAAATTGGGAGAAATAAACACAAATCTCTCTTCTTTTTCACTCTCTCCTTGCTTTTTTTCTTTTATACCATTCTCACACTAGAAGCAAAAGGGAAAAGCCAAGTAAATAACACCAAGGGATGCCACCCTCAGAAAAAAACAAGAAAGAAAACTATCTAGTCCCCCTCGCAGCACTGCGACGCCAATTTGGAGG
>NW_021386658.1:0-232 GCF_001605985.2 Dendrobium catenatum | reverse complement strand
AATTAAAGAAAACACATGCTAGCTTGAAATTAGAATTTATGAATCTACAAAAAGAGCATGAAATTTTGACTAAAGACCATCAAATGATTGATTCAAATCATATGACTTTACTTGATGAATTTGATGAGTTAAATAAAAATTATTATGAATTAGTTGAAAATCATGATGCATTAAAAGTTTCACACATATCACTTTAATCTAATTTTAAGAAGTCTAAAGAGATGGAGAAAAA
>NW_021386657.1:0-273 GCF_001605985.2 Dendrobium catenatum | reverse complement strand
TATGCACAAAGCTCTGGACCGATGACATTTCTCCATCGACCTAACACAAACCCAAGGGTTTAGGTCAGCAGCATCTACTCCTTCAACAAGCCCGCCAAAGCTAGAAGCATAGGGCCGAAGGTACAAAAATCACCTGACAAATCAATAAGGATAAATCAGGTGATCCTCCATCAATGTCTACAGCACAAAGCACAGGACAAAAGAAATCGGTATCTCAACCATCCATTGATAAATCCGAGAGAACTATGGAGAAAGAAAATCTTAGTGTGACAT
>NW_021386656.1:0-317 GCF_001605985.2 Dendrobium catenatum | reverse complement strand
ACTAAGGTGCGAGTTCGTCGGAGCAACCGTGTGGAATACCCTCCACACTCCCTTGAGTTCCTCCCCCTCACAGGATCTTCTTCCTCTCAAACTCCACCCTTTCCTCTCTCCCTTTCAAGCTCTCTATTCAAGTTTCTCCCAAAAGAACGAAGCTACAATAGCTGCTAAAGACACTTAACAAGTGCCTTGACAAAGCTTAAATAGAAGTGCTCAAAACGAGCTCATTAATACAAGTTGCCGACATTATCGTCCAGGATGATAGGAATATCGTCCTGTACGGTCAGTACAATTTAAGCCCAATCAGCCGGGACGATTTG
>NW_021386655.1:0-234 GCF_001605985.2 Dendrobium catenatum | reverse complement strand
CACGTGAAACAGGATATTTGCCTAAAAATGATCTCATCGGGCGGCTCAAGGATAAGGAGTTTGTTATGCAGTGGTTGAGGAAGCCATCAAATGAGCCTCGGAAAACTTGGTACGGAAACGTTTCTCTTCTATCTATAGTGGGACATGGTGGTATGGGAAAGACAACTCTCTTACAGCATGTTTATGAAGATGAAGTCACAAAGGAATTTGATAAAAAAATGTGGGTTTGTGTTT
>NW_021386654.1:0-351 GCF_001605985.2 Dendrobium catenatum | reverse complement strand
TATTAACATTGGTCTTAACGCTTTGCTAAAGGTTCTAGGAAACGCTGTTAGCTTCTATTTGGGTGTATTTTTGAAGACTAAACCATTGATTTTTTGATGTTTGCATTTGTAAGGCTATAGTTTGATGATCACATCAAGGGTTCATTTGGGGCAGTTGTAGCTTTTTGTAAAGATGGTTGCAAAGATGATATATAAAAAGAGAGTTTTGTTTGAAAGTTACTGTGTATTAGAAATATTTCTTTTGAAAAAACAAAAACATTGACAACTAATTTATAGCCACCGCACTCTCATAAATCTGCTTCTCAAAAGTTGCTTCCCATCACAAATTTTTTTAAAAACCATCAAGAAAGA
>NW_021386653.1:0-261 GCF_001605985.2 Dendrobium catenatum | reverse complement strand
ATTGTCAAAAAGTTTTCACAATTCACCCCCCCACTCTTATCCATCTAGTGATTTCAGTTGAATGGCTAGACTTGGCTCATCTACATAAATAAAAGTCAATTGGATGATTGAGATTGATTGGATGTGATTTGAAAGTTGATTGAATGTTGGTAGAAGGCTGGACCAGACCTTGGATTGAAGGATAAGAACTGGATTTGATTAGTCTAGGATTTGGTTTAGACTGGGACCTATATGATTGACAAGTGGGCACATGTCGATCAT
>NW_021386652.1:0-293 GCF_001605985.2 Dendrobium catenatum | reverse complement strand
TGAGACCAGTGATATCAGGTTTGCATTTGAAAGACCTGAGCAGAATCGCAAAGACTATCGTACACGATTAAATGCTAGTGTCGATTGTGTTCGTTTAAATCAGGAAATCACTCTTCAACGACCGAGAGACACTCGTTGGTGTTCCCACTATAATTCACTCGTTGAGTCCATTGTAGAGGTTCTTGACATAGTGACTCATGAGGGAATTAGTAGTGACCAGAAAGGTGAAGCATATTCTGTGACATCCCAGACATCAATAGTGAAAGGATTCGTCTGACAGTCTTGATCAATCT
>NW_021386651.1:0-274 GCF_001605985.2 Dendrobium catenatum | reverse complement strand
CTTAATAAAAAAAAGACCATGCAATGAATGAGTCGTCGCCAAATCATTATAAAAGCAGCTAAAAATCACATAAAATTCATGCTCACATCAATCTACTCATACTCACTTATTTGCTTGAGATCACATAAAATTCATGCTCAAGAATTCTTAAGAATAATTTTATTTTTTAACATCTTATAAATTATGAAACATATTGCATGAAATAAAAATATTAGTAAATTACAATGCCCTCTAATTTCCATAAAACCTAAATTAATATAATTTCTATAATTCG
>NW_021386650.1:0-200 GCF_001605985.2 Dendrobium catenatum | reverse complement strand
TTGATTGCTTCTAGTCAAGTGCTTAAAAGTCTAAGAGCAAATGACTTAATTTTCTTAGCAAAGTTAGAAGCTACAAAAGAGGAAAGTAATGATATTCATTCCATTCCTATTGTGAATGAATTTATAGATATTTTCTCTGAGGAATGGAAGGACTTACCTCCTGAGAGAGAGGTTGAATTTTCAATAAATTTACAACCTGA
>NW_021386649.1:0-522 GCF_001605985.2 Dendrobium catenatum | reverse complement strand
AAAAAAGGAAATAAATTAAAAATAATAATAATAAATAAAATAAAAAATAAATGTAGGGGCGATGTCTCTGGGCACAATTTTCGGCCTATTGAGACAAAACTACAAGAGAAATGTAACCAAGAGGGAAGGAAATATTTGTTTTTTAATTCTTTTGTTCATTAAACCAAACTCATCTAAAAGGCATTTGCGAGAAGGTTAGCACCACGTAACAGGCTGAAATGGCTGGCTTGTGATGTTTTAAAGTTAAAATAACTTTTTTTTTCCTTTTTTAAATAATCAAAGATGGAAAACTATTTAATCATAATTGAAAACAGATGGCGAAGACGCCGGATCAGGAAGAGCAATACCGAGGATCCAAGCAATCGGAAAACGGCAGCGCCGCCGCCGACGAGGCCGGCGAAGAGGAATCATCTCTGATTGAACAAGTCCGACTGACTGTATCGACAACCGACGGGACGTTCTGGATGTGGTTCCTAGGGCTTCTTTCCTCCATGGAAATAACAGTTTACGTTTCGTGCGTTG
>NW_021386648.1:0-492 GCF_001605985.2 Dendrobium catenatum | reverse complement strand
ATCAAATCCAACCTATGTAAATCAGAAACAAATCAAATTATAAATTTGAAATCAGAACAGATGAATTAATGCTTAATATTTTTTTAAGTTTAGTCTTATTTGATAATACTTATTATTTAATTCTTTGAATGGAATCCTACGCTAATGGGTTTTATTGATTGTCATGTGGCTGAGAAAAAATATGTTCAAATTATAAAATATTTCTGGCGTTATTAATTAAGTCTATCTTATTCAGTCCCCCTCCCCTTCTTCCACTTCAGTCAATGCTTAGAATTAAGAAAGAAAATCAATGACAATATATGAACTCAACAAGTACGTTTCATGGAAGAATTCATAAAAAAACTGGTCAGCAGGGAACCAATCTCAGTTTTAATCATCAGAGCTAAGCGCTTCTACTAAAGGCAACTTGTTCACATGCCCAAAAAAGCACTCTATGCAAAAGCTACCAAGAAGGTGCTTCCACATAAGCACAAGAGAAAAGCTTGCAACAAA
>NW_021386647.1:0-2176 GCF_001605985.2 Dendrobium catenatum | reverse complement strand
TACCGAGCAATAACACGGTTTTATTAGGTATTGCTCGGTATTGTTATGAATTGGTCTTAACAAAGCGGTATTTCTTGCTATTGTCAAGTAATACCTAGCAATACCGAGCAATATCAGAATATAGCAATACCGATTTCGGTCCGAGTCGGGTCATCAGGCTGCGCGGTAAAAAAATAAGAGCACATGACAACATGTTATTGACCTCCGGATATAACGTTACGTCAGACATCCGGAGCTAATAATTGTTTCTCCTCCTGGGCCGGTTTGCTACGTGTGCTCAAAACTCAAAAGGACGGGTTTATCCTCTTCCGTAGACCGGCACGTGAAGCGGGACCGCGTGGCTCTCAGATGCTGCAGTTGGACACGTGTAAGTTTGTGCCATAGATATGTATGGACCTTTGCCGTGGCTTTCTCTTTCACTATCCGCGTTCTTCGCATTCTTCTAGGAGAGAGAATGCAGTGACCGGAGTTTGAGCTCCGGGCCCGGCCAATTACTTAAGAGCTAGAATTTTTTTTTTTCTTTTTTATGTGGAAATGTACGTGCATTATATTTAAATTTATCATACTTAATATCTAAATTTTATTTTTTCTTAAAAATATCAATTCTTTATGTAATATCAAAAAAACACTTTCTTGCTATTTTCATCAGCTTCAAGTTGATCACCCTTGAGGGTCCCATCACACTCTCCTCATTATCACATTCATACAAAATTATTCTATGTGGTCATCGAACAGGTTTAAGTCAAATCAGAACGTGCCAAATCACCCAGTTTCAAACAGTACATAATAAAAAACTGATGTAGCACGTTCTAATTCGCCTCTAGGTGTTGCTAGGTGACCACACAGAATAATTTCACTGGATTTGTAGTGTATAGTATGTTGGTTTTATTATGAAGATTTTTCTATAAAGTCTCATTGTGACTTTCTTTCTTTTTTCATTATTGACAATTTTGAGAGTAATAAGTCATCGATTGATGGCCTTCTTCTAAGGGATTAATTATTCTATACGGTCATCGGATGACGTTTGGAGACAAATGAGAGCATGCCACATCATTTTTTTAGTGTACCGCTCGGTATCGAGTGACATGACATGCTTTCATTCGTCTCTGAACTATCTGATGACCACACAGTATAATTTCTCTTCTAGTGATATCACGTATTCTGCTTTTATTTTCAAGGAAATGTAGCAACTGTCCTTTTCTGTGGGACTAATGTGTTGTGAACTAAATAAATAATAAAATTTATGTGTTAATATATAATATGATAACTTTAAATGTTTTAGGGAAGTTGAGAGTAATGCTCAATGAATAAAAAAAATGCTCAAAATATTCGAATATAATTTTTTTTTTATAAAGAATGAGCTCAAAACCTATCAGAGTTTTGTTAGATGAGATTGATTTATTATAGAAAATAGTGTATTTGATTATATTAATTAAAATAAATCAATTATTTGTACACATGTACAACGACAATAAATAAAAATTTTTATCTCATTATATGAGGCTAGATTATTGATTTTTTCTTCATCTATCTTCAATTAAGATTCAAATTAATCGTTAATCTAACAAAGAAATATTATTTTTAACGACTTTTTAATCAAATGACTTTCTTAGCTTGTACGTCTACATTTCTTACAAAGCTGAATCTAATATGATATTGTTACTAAGATGACTCTCTCTAATCTTTCGATTATTAAATTCAACTTCAATCCTTTCAGCATTTTTAACAATCTATTAAGAGTGAAAATTATATCATCTGAATTTAAATTAAATTTTCACAAATTAATATAAAAAATAAAATTTTGGATATAATATGAATTATATTGTATGAATTTTTTTGCTTATTGGATTTGTATGGCTATTTTTCCATATTTTATATATTTACTTATTATATCTGTCTTTTGCTTATGAATATCTCTCTCCTTGATTAATTATTTTGTGCGGATGTCGAACGCCGTCCAGAAACCAACCAGAATGGACCATGTCACCTCTATGCTCGGTACCGCTCAAGACCGCTAGCGTGACTCATTTTAGTTGGTATCCGGACAGTGTACTGCATCTTATCATTACACAGATCGAATAATTTCTCCTTTTCTTACCTTGTCTTCATCATTGAAGTCCGAAAATATATTTTTAAAAATTATAAAATATTCTTAAATTTCTATTAAAAATAGCAT
>NW_021386646.1:0-302 GCF_001605985.2 Dendrobium catenatum | reverse complement strand
AGAGTTCGATCATATCGTCCAGGACGATAATCGTCCAGGATGATGAGTTACAGCAAGCACAGAAAAGGTCAGCAGATGGATGTTGAACATAATTTTTCATATCGTCCAGGACGATAAAAGTATCGGCCAGGACGATGTGACTAGAAGTTGACATCAAGGAAAGAATGGTGATGATCAAGACCCTCAAAAAATAAAATAAAGAAAAACAGTCAAAACACATTAAAAGAAAAACAAAAACACAAAGAAAATCAAAAAACGAATATTCCTGGATTTTAATTTTTCTAATTTTTTGTTGTTTTAAG
>NW_021386645.1:0-557 GCF_001605985.2 Dendrobium catenatum | reverse complement strand
GGAACTCATTGGTGTACTAACAAGTTTAGCATTATCTATTTCATATTTTTTGAGGATGTCCTTAACATATTTAGATTGACTAAGAAATGTACCTTGCTCAAGTTGCTTAATGCTAAAGCCTATAAAGTAATTTAAGTCTCCCATTAGACTCATCCCAAATTCACTACTCATTATTTTAGAAAAATCAGCACAAATATTTTTATTTGAAGATCCAAAAATGACATCATCCACATAAATTTGAATAATGAGTATATCCTTTCCAAATTTCTTTAAAAAAAGAGTTGTATCCACACTTCCTTTTTCAAAAGATCTTTCAAGTAGGAAGGTGCTTAACCTCTCATACCATGCCCTAGGTGCCGGTTTTAATCCATATAATACCTTTTTCAACTTGAATACATGATTTGGGTATTTAGAATTTTCAAAATCTAGAGGTTGTTCTACAACGACATCCTCTTAAATTACCCCATTTAAAAAGACACTTTTCACATCCATTTGAAATAATTTGAAACCTTTAAAATAAGCAAAGGCTAACAAAACCCTAATTGCTTCAAGTCTAG
>NW_021386644.1:0-299 GCF_001605985.2 Dendrobium catenatum | reverse complement strand
CAGAAATAGCTGCAAACTCATCAGCTTCGGAGGCCAACGCCATGTGTTCATTCCCTAGAACATCTGGAATTCCATTGCTGCTCACCTGGTCGGTCATCATCTTTAACGGCTGTTCCATAGGCTGGATGGAGTGCAGTCCCTGGATGTCTTCCATTTCATCATTGGAATCACTCCCCTTCCGCAGTTTGCTCATCATGTTGTCAAGGATACCCTCCCGATCTCGAGAGGGGTCATCGTGAGGCTCAAATCCTTCAACAGGCCGAGCTGTTTCATCCGGTCTGTCATCCTCCATCTCCGAA
>NW_021386643.1:0-237 GCF_001605985.2 Dendrobium catenatum | reverse complement strand
TCCTATCTAATGGACCATGGTTTGTAAATGGGAAGATTGTTGGTATGGACATATGGTCCCATAACTTTGATCCTAATTCTCTCAAAGGGTTGTCTTCACCAATATGGATTAGACTTCCAAGCCTTCCATTGCACTGTTGGGATAATTTGAATGTTTGTAGAATTGCTTCTATGGTTGGAAAACCAATTTTGCTTGATGGAAACATGTTTCAATGGGGACGTAGAGAATTTGGAAGGG
>NW_021386642.1:0-269 GCF_001605985.2 Dendrobium catenatum | reverse complement strand
TCAAGTGAGGTGTAAGATGCTTTCAATGAATCATGCTTAGCAATCAACTCATGCTGCTTTTTTATTTAATTAATCAAACACATCAAGTAATGACATGTGATTGCTATCAATTTTAGTGTGATTTTTACTAAAAATTTCATGCACTTTTTGTAAATTTGAAAATTTCAATTTTAGACTAGCATGAGTTTTCTTAAGTTTCTTATATAATACATAAATGTTCTCGCAAACTTCAAGTAATTATACATAGGTTGGTTCATATACCTCTTCTT
>NW_021386641.1:0-214 GCF_001605985.2 Dendrobium catenatum | reverse complement strand
AAGCAAAGGTACAAACAAGGGTAACACACAGGCAAAGAGTAGAAGCTCCTACAAGTTAACATGTAAAACTATTCATTCATACAACGATCTTATCTACAAATAGTGTTGGTGAACACATCACTAGTGTGATAGATTTTCTGCATGAATAAGATAGAAGATTGTAGCGGATGCGAACTCTTACTAGCATTGATGGAAGATGTGTCATATGCATAAT
>NW_021386640.1:0-284 GCF_001605985.2 Dendrobium catenatum | reverse complement strand
ATTATATGTAGGTTTTTACTTGTACTACTCGTAAGGAAATATGAGATAAATTTTGCATAACATATGAATGCACTAGTGAAGTAAAATAATCTCACATGTGTCACGATCCGGCCCGGTTAGCTCGTACATACGAGGCGGGAACGCAATCGGACGTTCAACATAATTTACTCATCAGAATTTAAATATAACAATTACAAAAGACTTCAATAAGAACATAAAAGCGCCTCAAAACTTTTTCCAAAACATATATTTAACATTCAAACCATTACAAAAAGGAAGTTCAT
>NW_021386639.1:0-434 GCF_001605985.2 Dendrobium catenatum | reverse complement strand
TCGGAGCCTTTGCTCGACGACGTTAACCTGTGTGGAAGAGGTCGAATCGAATCCCCCTGGGATTGATTTTGCTTTGATTGGGAGGGGGCGAACGCCACGTATATCCCGAATCAAATGTGAAGAAAGTCTATCTTTAGACCGTTATTGTCTTTTTGAGGTCGAGGTTAAGACCTTGCCCAATGAGTAGAAGTCCAACAATGGACTGTATAAAGCTTGCAATTGATTTGAAGTATCCTTACATTTGCTCGGATATTCCTGAAATATCAACTTGATGTTGAAGGTATTGGAGGATCTACTTAACCATGGTTTGAGTCAAAGTTGCCCCCCAGTCCGCATCTACTTCTTATGATATTGATACTATGTGTGATCTTTTGAGATTGGAGCAAAAATTGCCCCCAGTCAGGAACCACGTTCCCACAGACGGCGCCAAACTG
>NW_021386638.1:0-222 GCF_001605985.2 Dendrobium catenatum | reverse complement strand
ATTATGTGAGTTCTTTAAATAAAAATATAAGATATTCTCTTTTTCATAAGTTTTCTACAAATAAAGAGAAATATTTAAGAAATCTTCAAGTAAATCCTTAATTCTAAATATAATCCTTAACTTTACTTATACTCCTTGTTCAAAGGCACAATCATAACCTCAAAAAGAAGTAGCAGTTTAAAGATAAATAAATTTTCACCATGGATTTGGGATACATGCAAC
>NW_021386637.1:0-287 GCF_001605985.2 Dendrobium catenatum | reverse complement strand
TGAAATCCTGACCGAATCCTGTGCAAATCGCCGCAGCAACAGTACCCATACACTGCAAACGGCGCCGAAGCAGAGCCAACCACGCGCGATTTCACCTTGATCCCGCCTCTTCCTTCGCCTTTAAAATTCGAACGAAGGCTCCACTATCTGGGTTCCACACGCGAAAGCTCTTTCCTTCTCCACGCGAACTACTCCCTCCACTGTCTCGACCTCCTTCCTCTCTACTGAAACTCCCTCTCTGTCTCGACCAGAGACCGGAACCGACCACACTTCTGACCAAACTCGGC
>NW_021386636.1:0-200 GCF_001605985.2 Dendrobium catenatum | reverse complement strand
CATCTGTCTGAGACGATTTGGGACAATCAGAAGAAAATTGGTTACATCGTCCTGGCCGATATCACGATCGCCCAGGCCGATTAATTTAAAACGGATTTCAATCATCCTGATCATCGCTCTAAATTTGAGCTGTCCGATGTAGATCGTGCAGAACATCATCCCAGCCGATCAGGCGATCGTCCCGGACGATGTGATCGTAT
>NW_021386635.1:0-398 GCF_001605985.2 Dendrobium catenatum | reverse complement strand
CATGCATACACATCTTTAATGATTTTAATATAAGCATATCTAAATAAAAACATATTAGACAATGAAAATACAATAAATTCAAGATGTACATACATACCACTTTATTTATATATCTAATATCTAAAATTTTAATATTACATTCGTGTCACTCATAAAAAATTTTAATATCAAATATATAATCACCATTATATCTCATTCTTATCACTCATATCACCCCATAAATTTTAAATTTTTAATATTTCATTCAATGCAATCATATTTGTCCTATGGGCGGTAGATATGTAATATTAAATTTTTAGATTTTAGATATGTAAATAGCATGAAACTTTTACATTCATTTTGCATGTAACTAAATCCAAATAGCTCCATTTAGTTTTACAACAGATACGTTTTGCATG
>NW_021386634.1:0-269 GCF_001605985.2 Dendrobium catenatum | reverse complement strand
ATGATTTTAGGACACTATATTATTTTTACTATAGCCAATAGGTTCTCCAACATTCCCATTTCTTTCCTATCTTAAAAACCAATATTATTTCTCTATTTGCTATTCTTTAATAAAATTGTGCATCTATATGACATGCCATTGACAACAATGTGTAATTAAAATGTCAAATTTTTCATCTTGTTGGAACATTTTGTGAGATTATTACGAACTACATTGAAATTATTAAAGGAGAAAAATTAAATTTATGAACAAAATTAAAGTTCTCCAAA
>NW_021386633.1:0-657 GCF_001605985.2 Dendrobium catenatum | reverse complement strand
GTCAGCAATAATAGCAACCAATATATTATCCGTTCTATGTTTCTTATCCAATGTTTGAGATATAGGGGAAAGAAGAAACTCGTCAAACGGTATTTTTACAAGACCATTCAATTATTCCAAAGTCGAAACCCCTCAGCACAAGAACCGATAAGATACCTTTCAAAATCAACTGGTAAGATCCAGACGACTAGTTCATCTTGATATAAGCATAATTGGGAAGATCAGCTCAAGCATAATACAAACCATCAAATCTTAAAAAATGGAGAAAATGTGTCATCAGCAAAATGAATATTCAAAACCAGCTCATAAAAATGTGTTACTGCAAAAAGAAGATTCAGTATCAGCACATAAAAAAGCTTCTAAATAACAGAGATGATATAATCTGCTTTCCAAAAACCATGACTACTTTCCAGAAACCATGAGCACCATGCATTACATACATCATTTTACTCAAAAGTATTATAAGGAACTTTCAGAATGAATGACACAGACCAGAACTTGAGAACATGCCACTACAATTTTTATTATAAATGAAGAAGCCTGTGATAGAAATTGAGATAACAAAAGGTTCGCAGAATTATAGCAACCCAACAGTTCAGAAACAGAAAAAGCAATAAACTATCCATTTGAATCTTTTCATTTAGGTGTTGACTGCAC
>NW_021386632.1:0-246 GCF_001605985.2 Dendrobium catenatum | reverse complement strand
AAGCAAGAGTGAGGTGAATTGGAAAACTTTAAAACCCAAGATAAAACTCCAACCAAAATCACCACAGAAATTAAAGTGCAAAAATTAAAATGCGGAAGCAGTAAAAAGAAAGAACACACCAGATTTATAGTGGTTCGGTCAAACCTTGACCTACGTCCACTCCTTAGAGGCACCCTCCAAGTATTGCACTAAAGCAAGTGTCTCTCCTTTATCCCCCACAGCTAGGCGGAGAAGCCCTTACAAAAT
>NW_021386631.1:0-379 GCF_001605985.2 Dendrobium catenatum | reverse complement strand
CAAATTATGCTTTAAGTTTTCTACAAGCAGTACATTTATATGAAAAAAATTCGCAAGTTTCCGATCTCACTAGTTCCAACCACTTTCCTAATGGTGTTATCTTCAAGTGTAACCTTGTCACTACTTCTGGCTTTCAATGATATAAATTTCTTAGAGTCTCCAATTATATGCTTTGAGAAATCGTTGTCCAAGTACTAAATACTCTTATGAGGTATGAGAATATTCCTATAAAATAATCAAATGTTAGACTTGGGAACCCAAATAAGATTGGGTTCTCTTTTTGACAAAATAAAACTAGATGCATGTATGATATTACTAGGTTTATGCATCTTAGGTCTCCACACTAAATAAGTTTTTCTATGTAAAGTACAAGTGTGTG
>NW_021386630.1:0-259 GCF_001605985.2 Dendrobium catenatum | reverse complement strand
AATTTATTTATTTGTCTCGAGAATTTTTAAAATACCAATTCACCCCCCCCCCTCTTGGTTAGCTTGGGACTAAGTTCATAGGGCTTAACGTCCCGAACGAACTTTCAAGTGGTATCAGAGCGGGATTCGAAAAAATTAAGTTTGAAAACTTTTTGAATGTGATCCATGGCTAATATAGGAAATAGAAACACAAGAAAAAGACTATCAAGCACAAAAAAAAGGCATGAAACAAACAACACAAAATACATACTAAAATAAT
>NW_021386629.1:0-567 GCF_001605985.2 Dendrobium catenatum | reverse complement strand
GTTGCAGTTACATTTTTCTTGTAGCTTGATGTTTGATTTAGCACTAGGTCCAAAATTCCTTTGCCCAATCTTTAGTAATATGTATAGTTAGTTCTTTTAGTAACTTAATGTATTATTTGGATTGGGTCCAAAAACTTTTTAAGTCTTCAAAATTTTAAACTTCTTCATGTCCTAGCTAATATATTGCAGTTATATATTTTTATAACTCGACATGTGGCTAGACAAATCTCAAAAAAATTTGAGCTTTTAAATCAAAGTTTTCTCCTTATCTAAACCAACATATTACAGTTATATATTTTTATAACTTAATATGTTTGGTAAGATAGGATCCAAAAGCTCAAACCTTCAAATCAAAATTTTCTGCCTTTCCTAATAACATATTGTAGTTACATGTTCTTTGTAGCTTGATATGTTTGCTAGGATAGGGTCCTGAATTTGATATATGCAAGATTTTCAAGATTAAATTCGATTTAAATTGAGAAAAGTTTGAAAGTTCAAATACAAATCAAGCTTATAAAAATATATTTTTTTTAGAGAAAATAGCAGGTTGATTTCTTTTAAAAAGAA
>NW_021386628.1:0-425 GCF_001605985.2 Dendrobium catenatum | reverse complement strand
TTATAGTATTGAATGCCTGTTTACTGTATTGACGTACAGATTTATTGATTTATCGATATCTGCTTTATTGATTTGATCGGATTTACTGTTTCGTACGGATTCATTGATTTCATTGATTGATCATTGAGCATGGATACTATTGATTATAGATTATTGACATTGATATGGATTCTGTGTTATTGATTCATAGATACCGGCACCGATATTGATATGGATTCTGTGTTATTGATTCATAGATACCGGCACCGATATTGATATGGATTCAGCGTATTGATTCATAGAGGTTGACACCGATATTGATATAGATTGTAGCGATTGATAGATACCGACATCGACATTGATATGGATATGATATTAACATATGGATACTATTGATACGACAGATCCGGACATGCTATTGATACACTGATACATTGATTTGTCGT
>NW_021386627.1:0-250 GCF_001605985.2 Dendrobium catenatum | reverse complement strand
GGGGAGAGTGTTTTTAAATGAAAAATTTAGAGTTTTTATTTCTCTGTAGATTGTACTGTACGATGCTATTTTGTACCGTACGATCAGAGCTTTGTAGGATGATTCTGTGAATAGATCGTACCATACGAATGTATTCGTACTGTACGCTATATTGAAAGCCAAATCCCTAGCAGCCGTATAACTTAAAAAAGTTATTTTTCGTCGCTCTTACTGTACAAACACATTCGTACTGTACAATTTTGTTTGAATA
>NW_021386626.1:0-230 GCF_001605985.2 Dendrobium catenatum | reverse complement strand
CTTGTATTAGCTAAGTACATCAGTCTCTAACAAGTATATAGTATCTACCTTTGTTTATAGGTACATAGCTTGGTCGACTCATTATGTAGCTTTAGTCCATCTTTAATTAAAGTGTCGCCTAATTGGCAAGCTAATTTACTCGTTTTATGTAGTAGATCTATATATCTTTGTGATAGGAAGATTGCTTTTCTTTCTTAAGAAACATTGATTCTAAAAAAGTATTTTAAAGG
>NW_021386625.1:0-947 GCF_001605985.2 Dendrobium catenatum | reverse complement strand
AGCTCATTTATATTATTATTGGGGTTCATGAGCTGGACTTTTATGCTCGACATAATCAACGCATTGAGGATTCTATTCACATAAAATTGGATCAGATTCTTGTCAATGAGGCTTGGCTGGAGATTTTTCCCTCTTATTTCTACAAAGTTGGTGACTTGGGCAATTCTGATTACTCACCCTTGCTCCTTTTTAATAGTTCCTTGCCCTCTAGCAATCACGTTTTCCTCTTTAAAAATTTTTGGATTAAGAATCCAAATTTCTAGTATTTATTGGTCTTTGTGTTTGCGTTCAAATTGAATTATAGCCCAATCTCTGATTCTCTTCTCTCCTGCTCAAACTGAAGAAACTAAAAACCTATAGTAAGTCTCAAGAGTGGGCCTCCTCTATGATTTCTAAAACTCTTGCAAATCTTCATGAAAAACAAAGCAATTGTATGCAACAATTGCAAAATGATCCTCTTAACAAGTTCCTGAACTCTTCTTTGAAAGATATTAACATGCTTCTTGTTTCCTGTCACTCATCTTGGGCTTCTTGGCTTGGTCAAGGATATAAAGCCTGTTGGATGATTCATGGGGAAGATAACCTAGAGATTTTATAATCTAGAATCAAAAGCCGTCGAAATCACAATAAGATCAAAGCTTTAGACAACCCCTCTGCCCCCTTTCAACCCCTTTGGAGATCTCCACTACCATTATTAACCATTTTCAATAGCTCTTCAACACCCCAAACATTTCCCCTCACTCCCTTTACCACTTACCTGTTGGCAGCTCAATTCCCATTTACCTTCTCCCTTTTCTTACTACCCCAATCTCCTAGGAAGAAATTAAAGGGTTTATTCTTTCTGCCCCTACATCCTTCTACCCTGGACCTGATGGCTACACCTCAAAATATATTGTTGTTGTTGTTTCTATTGTTGATCTCAAAAGGTTGTCTGGCATGATTTTATT